>NW_006432447.1:12461883-12485597 GCF_000325575.1 Pteropus alecto | reverse complement strand
GAATCACATGGCGAGCTTGTTAAAATTCCAGGTTATGGCCCCACTACAGATTTTATGATTCAGTGAGTCTGAGGTGAGGCCTAAAAACCTGAATTTTTTTCTTTTTTTTATAGTCATTGTAAATAATGCTGCAATGAACACTGGGGTGCAGATATATCTTTGATATAGCAATTTCATTTTCTTCAAATATGTATTCAGAAGTGAAACTTGCAGATCATATGGTATTTTTATTTTTAATTTTGGAAGAACCTCCATACTCTTATTTATAGTGGTCATATCAGTATACATTCTTACCAACAGTGCCCGCATGCTCTTTTTACTTCAGATCTTTGTCAGCACTGGTTATCTCTAGTCTTTTTGATAATAGCCATTTTAATAGGGGTGTGGTGATATCTCATTGTGGTTTGATTTGCATTTTCCTGATCATTAGTAATATTGAGCAACTTTTCATGTACCTGTGGCCATTTGAATATCTTCTTTGGATAAATATCTATTCAGATCCTTTGCCCATTTGGATTATTTGTTTTATGCTATTGAATTATATTTCCTTATATATTTTGCATATTAACCCCTTATCACATATGTAATTTGCAAATATTTTCTCCATTTTCACTTTGTTGGTCATTTCTTTTGCTGTGCAGTAGCTTTTTAGTTAGCTGTATCCCCGTTTATTTATTTTTGCTTTTGCTGTTTGTGCTTTTGGTGTCATATCTAAAAATGTATTTCCATGACCATTGTCTCATTGTCAAGTAGTTTTTTTCTGTTTTTTTTCTAGGAGTTTTGTGGATTCAGGTGTTACCTTTTGTCTTTAATCCATTTTGAGTTAATATTTGTGAGTGGTTTAAAAGAAGAGTCTAGTTTCCTTTTTTTTTTTTTTTTTTTTGGTATAAGAAGATCTGATTTTCCCAACATCATTTATTCTTTCCCCCATTGAATGTTCTTGTCTCCCTTGTCAAATAGTTGACTGTGTATGCATGGGTTTATTTCTGGTTTCTCATTTCTGTTTCATTGATCTCTGTGCCTGTTTTTATGCCAATACAATAGTGTTTTGATTGCTACAGCTTTGTAATATAGTTTGAAATCAGGAATTGTAATGTCACTCACTTTGTTTTTCTTTCTCAGCATTGTTTTGCCTACTTAGAGTGTTTTGTTGTTTCATGTGAATTTTAGGACGTTTTTTCTATTTCTGTAAAAAAATGCCATTGGAATCTTGACAGGGTTTACATTGAGTCCATAGACGGCTTTGGATAACGTGGATATTTTAACAATATTAATTCTTCCAATCCATGAACACAAGATTTCTTTCATTTATTTCTGTGTTCAATTTATGCCATAAACATCTTGTAGTTTCTTATAGTTTTCAGTGTACAGATATTTTTATTTCCTTGGCAAAATTTATTCCTAAATATTTTATTGTTTTTGATGTTATTATGAATTAGATTGTCCTCTTTATTTCTTTTTCAGATATTTCATTGTTAGTGTATAGAAACACATCTGATTTCTGTATGTTGATTTTGTATCCTACAACTTTATCAAATTTGTTGATTAATTCTAATAGTTTTCTGGTGCAGTCTTTAAGTTTTTCTATATATAAGATTATGTCATCTGAGAGCAGACAATTTTCCTTTTTCTTTCTAAATTAGATGATTATATTTCTTTTTCTTGCCTAATTGCTCTAGCTAAGATTTCCAGTACACTGTTAAATAGAATGGCAGTAGTAGGCATCTTGTCATTCCTAATCTTAGAGGAAAATGTTTCAATGAGTATGATGTTAGCTGTGGGCTTGTCATATATGGCCTTTATTTGTTGAAGGTGCATTTACCCAATTTATTGAGAGTTTTCATCATAAATAGATATTAAATTTTGTCAAATGATTTTTCCATACTTATTGAACTGATCATATGATTATTATCTTTCATTTTATTAATGTGATGTTTTGCATTTATTGATTTGTGTATACTAAGCCACCCTTGCATCCTAGGAATGAATCTCATTTGATCATGTTGTATTTTCCTTTTAATGTATTGTTGAATAAGTTTTGTGAATATTTTGTTGAGAATTTTTGTATCTATACTCATCAGGAATTTTGGGTTGTAATTTTCTTTTCCTATAGTACCCTTACCTGGCTTTGGTATAAGGGGAGTGCTGGCTGCATAAAATGAGTTTGAGAGTGTTTAACTTAATTTTGACCCTCTTTTTTAATTTTTGGAAGCATTGAGAAGGCTTGGCATTAATTCTTCTTTAAATGCTTGGTAGAAAGCACCACTGAAGCATTCTGGCCCTAGACTTTTCTTTGTTGGGAGGTTTTTGATTATTGATTCAATTTCTTTACTCATTGTCCATTTTTTAGTTCCTTGAGGTGTAATGTTAGGCTGTTTATTTGAGATCTTTTTTTTAAAAAAAAGAAAAAGCCTACAGCACCCGGTCTTCCTAGGTGGTCTCCCATCCAAATACTAACCAGGCCTAACCCTGCTTAGCTTCCGAGGTCAGATGAGATCAGGTGTGCTCAGTGTGACATGGCCATAGATGAGGTTTTTTTCTTAATGTATGCACTTATTGCTATAAAAATCAGTTCTTAGATCTGCTTTTACTGCATCTCATACGTTTTATATTTTATGTTTCCATTATTGTTTGTCTCAAGATATTTTTTAAATTATCCTTTTGATTTCTCCTTTGATCTATCAGTTGTTCGGGCATTTTTTTTTTTTAATTACCATGTATTTGTGAAATTTTCGGCTTTCCTTTTGTTATAAAATCTGCATTTCTAACAAGTCTTCGGGTAGGGCTGCTACTGTTGTTCCAAGACTCACACTTTGAGAAAACACTATATTATAGTGTGGTAGTTGAGAGCAGTGCTGCTGCTGATATAGACAACTTGGGTTTGCATCCTGGATCTGCCACTTACTCTTCTTTTGACATTGTGCCTCTAATTCTTCATAGCAAAATAGGAATAATAAGAATAATCTACATTATAGAGTTTCTGAGAATATCAAACAAGAGAACACATGTAAAGCTTGTGGAACAAATCCTGGCATGTAATAAGCACTCAATAAGTGCATTTGTTCTGATTGACAAACAGTTTACTCAAAACTGGGCTTTAAAAGATATTATCTATTAATAAAAATCAATATTGACATGTACAAACGTATCATTTTCTTCTGTAGAATTAAAAAAATTTTTTTCTCCTTTTTCTTTTGATCTCTTTGTATTCTTGGTCTTCTTTTCATATTGTATCACACAGTTGAAACATATTCAAGATTAGTTCAGTAATTAGCTTGCTCTCATTGACTATTTTATTTCAAAAACACAAACCCCATAGAACTGTGATTGATCATCTATTTAAAGGAAGCTACCTAATTTGCCACTTCGACACTTTAGTACACTTCCTTATTACATATTGAAGTTTCCACCAGTCACTTTTTTCTAAAAGGAACACAAGGACAAAAGGTTTTTCAAAAATAATTTTATAGGTTCAGTGTTTACCTGTTATTGCCGAAAACATGAAGTGTTGTCAAGAGGAAATGTCGGCAGTACCAAGAAGTGTTTACATAGTAAAAACGGCTCTTAGAATTCTTATAACTGCAGAGAACATTTTATTTTGGCTGATGAGATAACCAAGTATTTTCTAAATGCTTTTATTTCTTACCCTGAGCATTGCCAATATCTACTCACACAGTTTATAACCATTTGCCCTCAAAATCAGATTTTTGTTTAGATATATTTGTGTTACCCATTTGCAAAGTTTTATTTTTCTTTAGAGGTTTTGCCCACCAAATACCCCATGTTAGTATACATCATAAATGATGTTTATTTAAAGGTCAATCTCCTTGACTTATCTTACCAAGCCATTTACAATATCACCTTATATAACTTTTCAGACTAACCTTGTCAAAACTGTTACTTCCAACAAACTTTGTGCTGATGAATGTTTAACAATCAGCTGAAAAGGAAAATAACAACAACAGCATCAACACAATAAAAACAAACCTGTTTTTCAGTGTTTGCAAATTTTTCAGATGTAAATATTCCCACAATGGCCAATTTCAAGCTACCACTGTGGCATCAGTGAATGCAAAGACAGGAAGAGATGCAGACAGTTGGCTCCCATGAGTGAGCTTGTGTGAGCTGACCCCTACATGCCACTGCCTCTAACACACATATGTTCTTCAGTGCTATACTTGTAGCAGAGTATTCTTGACTTCATGAATACAACAGCACTTTCAAGCCTCCCTTTTTGTTTATAGAATATATTTAAATATTTTAAATATTTTTTTAGTTAATTCTTACTACTTTTCAGAAAGGCTAAAAAGCTAAAACTCACAGAGGTAAAGCAATCCTCTAAATCAGCAACCTCGTTATTAATGGAGTCAAAACTCAAATTTCTCCAATCTGCCTTTTCTACTGAAATATGGAGTCAGTCTAATCTATACCCAAAAGCACTATAAGCTTCCCACAGCATTGTACACTCAACAGTGACTGAATAAATATTACTGACTTTTCCCAGCCCAAGCCTGGTAAAAAGTCATTCAGCAATATACATTTAATTCATTTTAGTCTTTCAAGTGTTGATAAACTAATATGGAAATAGGACTTGAAAAACATGTTAAAATTATAAAGTGTATAATTTTCTAATTCAGCGATACAATACTAATTCAGTCCTTCATCATATATGTATTGAGTACCTACTATAAAATAGCTAACATTTATTGTCTCCTTAATATGTGCCAGGCAGTATGCTGAACACTTTACATATATTATCCCTTTCATTCTCACCATTTGAGGCAGGTAGTATTATTATACGCATTTTTCAGATAAAACTTAGCTAGTTGAAATAACATGACCAAGGTCACACAGCTAATGCATAGCAGACTTGAGGTACAAACCCAAGTCTTAAACCTGCAATGTTAACTACGATGAAATGCTGCTTCCTTTTTGTTGTAGAAATAAAGTTTTGAAGACTCTTTGCATCAAGAGCAACAAATATTCTTTTAGATATTGGGGATTTATAAATCAGAGAACTAGTCTCTGACTTTAAAGAGTTTAAGTTTCGCTCAGCAAGACAGATACTGAAATAAACACATTTAGGCAAAAACAATTTTGTGCTTAGATATTTTCAGAAATTCAGAAAAGATGGCACCTATTGGCAACTGCAGCAGACAAATGCGTCAAAATTTGAAGTGGCACCAAAGGATTAATAGGAAGGAAGAACAGGAAGAAAGTGTCCCAAAGAAGTAAAAATATCATGCTTAAAGGTGGAAATGTAGGATAATAATGTGTCATACAATGATTACAGGTCACTGTAACATGGAATTTTAAGATCAGAATTGAGTAGGAGAGGGTACCGAATATAAGGGAAAGAAAATTGCACCTCATTCTTTAACCATTGCTATGGAGGAGAGAATAATTGGCAAAAAAAAAATGACATTGCAACATAATTTCTCTGTCACCAGTTTGTTGGACAGATTAGCAAGAAGGAGCAGGACTATAATCTAGATCTATTTGCTAAAGATTGGAGATGGAATGATGAGGGGGAAATAAAGTGAAAGACTCTACTACAGAATTCATGAAGAAAGACTCACAAAGATTTTGTTGGTAAGGATGGAGGAACACCAAAGTCTGTAACTCTAGTAACTGGGTTAAAAATAAAGATATTTGTGGAAAGATCCTATTTGTGAATATGGATAAAGCTTTTGTTTGCAGATACTCTAAGTGTTGATATGACAGAAAGACTTCCAAGTAGAAACAACCAGTAGGCACCAGAGACTTTTGTGGAAATGCAATTTTGAAGCATGTTCTATTCCAGAAGTCAGAAACATTTATTTGAAGATAATGATGTCTTGATGACAGAATAAATCTTGTCTAAATACAATAACAGAAAAGTAAGATCTAAAGTTTGAGTGTATTGACATTTAGGGAATGGGAAGAGAAAGTGCAACCAGTAAAAGGGAGATGAAGAAAAATCAGCAAGTGTCAAGGATGCCAAAGTGAGAAAAGATGCCAAGTACTTTGTGGCCAGATGCTCTGATTGCTAAGACAGGAGTGGAAAAAGACTATTGTTTTTCCACAACTGGTTGAAAGTATACTCGGAGAGTTCTAATACAATGAGATGTGTAGAAGTTCATTGCTTTAAGTTAAGGACAGTGAGGAGATGGAGACAGAAAATATAAACATTTTACAGTGAGCTAAAAGGATAGCAGCAAAATGTGGGAAAGATTTTTCTTTCTGTCTGTCTTTTTTTTTTTTTTTTTTTTGGTCAAGATGAAGGAGACAGGTACACAAGAGAAGGAAGACTCAAGATTGGGGAAAAGACAGAGAAAGGAAATGGAAAAAATCCTTGAGAAAATAAGTGAAGATGATGAGGTCAATGGAATAATTGGAGGAACTGACGTTACACTGAAGATAATCACCGTTTTCCTTCCTATGAGACCCCGGAGAAAGAAGGCAGAAGCATAGAAAATATTTTGCAGTGCAGAAGAGAGTATAGCTATTAAGAAAAAAAATCCTTTTGATAATCTACCTGCATCCAAACTCAGTCTGCCTGCCAAGTAGTCACAATCATTGTTTAATGGAAAGGTTTCCCCTAAAGGGAACAGGTGTGATTGGAACCAGTTCAAGTGTGAAGGAGTTGACGCTTCCTTTGGCAGACTCCCACTTTTCTTCTCACTCTTTTCCTACCATCTCCTGCAGGTGCCCAGTGACCCCCCACCGAGGAACTACATCCAGGTCTGCTCCCTGGGGATAATTTTCAAGACTGTACTTATTAAAAATTTAGGTCGTTCTTTTTTACCTATCAATCAAGAACATTTTTATAAAATTTGGGTGTCCTAGCAGCTGAATGATTGTTGTTCCCCTCCCAGTTTATTTCCTCCGAAGGATTGTCTATTACAAATCCTTTGTCCAAAGGAATGAATAAAGTTTCTGGTACTAAAGCCATCCACTTGGGGATGTTTTTCAGTAAGAGATCCCAACAAGAGTTTCTTCAAAATTATGTCATCTGGTTGAAATGCATATGATCTTGATGTACTACTACCTGTCCACAGAGAGGTGGTTGAATAAAGGTAGGCATTAGAGCACAAAAATAATGACTTGTCTGGCCCATACCAGTGCTAACTAACTGGTAGCCTGTATTATGTATTATAACAAGTGTTACAATGCATTGCCATTAGTATTTTTCTCTAAAACCTGATTTGTGAGAGAAAATAAGATGGGTGAGAAATTTCAAGTGTGAGCAGAGCCTGTATCAGTAGTTAAGGTTCTCCAGAGAAACGAAAGTAGTAATATAGATAGATGGATAGATGGATGGATGGATGGATAGATGGATGGATGGATGGATGGATGGATGATAGATGATAGATAGACAGACAGACAGACAGATAAATAGATAGATAGATAGATAGATAGATAGATAGATGATAGAATTTATTTCAAATAATTGGCTATACAATTGTGGGATAGGGCTAGTAGTCAAGTTAGACCATCAGGCAAGAGCTAATGTTCCACTTTTAGGCAGAATTTCTTCCTCCTCAGGGAAACCTTAGTTCTACTCATAAGACCTTTCAACTTAGTGGACAAGGCCCACTCACATTCTTGAGGAAAATCTCCTTTACTTAAAGTCAACTGATTGCAGTTGTTAACCAATCTACAAAATACCTTCATAGCAATACCTAGTACTCTACTGAATAACTGGATAGTATGGCCTAGGCAAGTTGGCATAGAAAACTAACCATCACAGTAATGATTTGCAAGAATAAAGATGTGTTGGGCATAGTTTTAAACTGATGTTGTGTTTTACTATCACTATATGTTCATAAGGGATACTTTAGAGATAGTCAAGAGGTTGTATTTAATCTAGGTAGAGACAAAAGACCAATCACTGGAGAAGAAATATGAAAGATTTGAAGACCTCAGTAGAAACAGGAAATAAGAGTTATTTGATAAAAAACAATCAGAGCCCAAGAATCTCCACAGGGGATGAGAGTATTCGTAAGATGGATCCAAACAATTCTTGATTAAGCATTCAAGAAAGAGCGATCACATGATACTGGAAGATTTGGGGATACTCAGACCAGTGACATTTAAGTTATACATAGAGAAATAAATTTGATGAATGAAATGTTTTTTCTATCTGTAATATTTGCTTCTTTTGTGTTGATTCTTTTCTTTTGTGTATGAATTATTTCTTATATTTAGAATGTAAAACCAGATATCACCACACCAATGACTGATCAACACCATCGTCAATTTTCTCATTAATTTATTAAAAATTTCAGCCCTGAATAAGACATGTGACTTATTAAGAGGAAGAGAAGGAGAAAACATTTATTATGTGCTTACTATATGCCAAGTCACCTACTAATTTCCATACTCTCATTTTCTCCTCAGGAGAGCTCCTTAAGTTAGGTATAATTATCTTGATTTTGCATATAAAGAAACAAGATTAAAGAATTAGAGGCAGTACCAATGATAAATGAAAGGGTTCAAAATGGATCTAGGTCTCAAAATACAGCCTCTAAAGTTCAGGCTCTTGACCAATATGCCGAAATGCAGTTCCAAAGCAGCAAGACCATTGTTTCCGGAGGAGTTCCTAAATGTATTTCTTAGCGCCCTAGCATGCCACCAAGTTGCTTCTGGACAAGCTCCTAATGTCAGAAGATTTCGAAGTCAGAGTGCTAATTCAGGAACCGCATATCAGCTAGATCAAGTTCCATGTTTATCAACTACATATTGCTTTCTAGTACTCAAAAAATATATATAAAAACATTGTTTTAGATCATTCAGGTATCTGTTAGACAACCTAGTGATTGCAATTTTTCTTGAATAACACTTATGACTCAGTGTAGTTTCTAGTTTGGTGATTGAGGCCCAATCACAGTGCAGAGGACTCTGAATTTAAGAGGAAGATCATTTCACTAACAGGGCCAACTCAGGTCTAAGTAAGATAAATGTTTTCTGAATAAGTAGCCTGGGGCAAAGTGAACTAATTTTTAGACTTTATTTCATCTCAGACTGCCTATAGAGGTCCAGCCATAAATCAGAGCCTATCTTTACTATAGTTTTTTTGTTTGTTTTTGTTTTTTTATTTTTAATAAATGTGGATAAATAGAACACAAGCAGAGCTCTCACTATGTTAGGCAATATAATCCAAAAATCAAAACATAAAGAGTCTTCAAGTGTTACGAAATCTATTAAGTCCAAAATAATTCATTGATGACCAATTTCCAAGTGCTTAAATTGTGCAACTGCATCTTAGCTTATGTGAAAATCAATGCAAAACATGAATCACCAGAGAGTATGCTGGAGCCTTCCAAAGACAGTTTGTAATTAGCAAACCATCGATCCAAATAGACAGGACCCTGAAAACTACAGAGACCAGGCAGGTGAAAAGCCAGAGTCCCTGTCCTTTACAATTAATCATCACTGCTCTGCTCCCTGTAATCTTGGTATTTCAGTTGGTTTGGGAGTGATGACTCAACTCCGGCATTAAAAAGAAATATATATATAATATTAAAGGGAATTCATTACATAACTTATATATGCTCCATTATAAGACCAGCATTATTATCATTAATATTTCTCAATGTCTCTTTTTTCTACCATCCCACATTATGGTCAATATTATATAAATTTAAATGAAACTTATAATTCATAGAATCACTGAATCTTGGGACTGAAAGGAAGCTAAGCGATTGTTTCATCTAACCACTTCGTATACAGAGGCAATGAGGCAATTTGTCTACAGAGTGGTTGATACGAGGCTAGAATCATGGTCTCATTCCCATACAGTGCACCTCCCACCACATCTTATAGACTAATAGCATAAGAAGTTTACCCTGGTGATCTAAATCATTAATCTTAAAGTGATTGTTCTAACGGTTCATTACACCATTTTCCAAAAAGAGATCTGACCTTCTCTAAGAGAAGGCTCTAGTCAGGTCTGGATTCAAGACATGAAACTGACATGCATTTGTACTTTGTAGAATAACAAAAAATTCCCATCTTCTTTTCTTCATATTCAAACTATTATACAGAGTTCACTTGAGGTCGACCTTTCTACTGTTTACTAATATCCAATTTCCCTTATGGGAAAGGCCATTACTGCTTCCTGGTCAGTCAGGGAGCTTGTTGATTGTGGTCAGAAATGACTTGTGTCACATTAATTGCTGGTGTGAGACTCTGGCCCTTGCCCATTCCTTGTCTTTCTAATCTGTATGACACACATCAAAATAGACTATCCATCAGCATGGTCCCTGAGTGACTCTAATGAGCAGAGCAGACCAGCATTGGGCATGTAGTGTGAGCCATGAGATTTTGGGAGCCATTTGTAACTGCAAAATTACCAGGCCTACCCTGACCTAATACAATAATATTTGATCAAATCAAGCTTCTCTTGATTTGTTGTAGGATTTCAAAACATGTATATACACATTCACAATTTAGCTAGACAAAGAAATGTGTTGAAGGATGACTCTCAAGTAAGTTAAGAGTTTGATACTTTTTTCCTCTATGTACATAGTGTGATAGTGCAATCAGGCTTATTTATACATCTAATAATTTTATTATACACTTTTGGAAACTGCACTTGACTCCATAATTATCTGGATTGTAGTTACTATATAACATGGGTCATAAACATTTGATTTTGCTTATGCGTATAATATTTCTTTAAACATCATTTTAAATAGTGTCAAGAATAAAAGTAATTGGGGGTGGGGGAACTGAGTGCGGAGCCAGTAATTCCACAAGAGTTACCTGAGAACACCACCGGGATAATTATTATTGAGTCAGTCAAATGTTCCAGCTGCCTGGTCGCAGCAGGAAGCAATGCACACCTCTGTTTTCAGTATCGAGGGATCTTCTCAAAATCATCATTTGTTAGGTGTGTAAATGCCAAGTGGCCTGTGTTTAACCCCTCAGGGACCCAGGTAGGATTCCCTCATCAGTTTTGTTTAAATCAACATCTTTCTCTGAGAAGCAGAGAGAGAACTTTTTAAAACTCCATCATTTTAGAATAAAATACAGATAAAGCCAAACAGTTTAGAGCACCCCACCCCCACCTCTGCTCTCTCTCGCTCTCTCTTCCTCTCTCTCTGTCGCCTGTTCTCCACCTCTACTAGTGGTACCTCTTGATACACTGGACTAATCCTGTCATTGGGGAACAATAGTAGGTGCCTAATAAATGTGTTTTTTTCAGATTTCTTTGGCTTTGAACCTGATAATCATTGTGCCATTTATGAAGCAGCGGGTTGACCAGAGCTTCAAGACGAGTGGTTAGAAATTCCAAAGGTTCCAGGACATCTCCAGGCAGAGGTGAAACTTCCTGGGAACTAACTCTGAAGCCTCGAGAGTTCTCAGCAGTGCATCTCAACCTGTGGTCCCCACACCGGAAGCATGGACACCTCCTGGGGGTTTGTCAGAAAGTCAAAGGCTCAGGCCCCACTCCAGACCTACTGATTCAGAATTCTTAGAGAAGGGCCCAGGGATGTGTGTTTTAATAGTCTCTCCAACCAAAGTTTGAGAATAACTTGTGTAGAGCTTTTAATCAGCCTCCCTGCATCTCTGTGCATTTCCACTTTCATCTGGAACTCAGATAGTGGGCATCTCTGGGACCAGCAGATATCTGAGTGTACATTATTCAGCTGTTCTAAAGCCTCTGTCCGATTAGACACTGTTGATGGCAGTACTGATAGCGGCTCCTGCTTTGTGTGCTGAGGAAGTGCCAGGCAATTGCCTTTTCTTAGATAATTCCAAGATTAACAGGCTCACGTTGCTCAGATTAGCAGTGTTTCCCACCCTGCAGCCAACTAGAGAGGGAACACTCTGTCCTCTCTGTGGGCCAAGGGGCTCGCTTCCCAGACATCAGTTTGGGCAGGAGAGATGCTGATCAACATAAGTCACTGCCTGTTCCCAGATTGTCACCATTACCCAACCAGTGAGACATTCCGTCCTGGTGCTCAAGCAATGCTCTGCTGCTTTGCCCGGCTCGTGCTATGGATGGGCAACTGCTTCATTAATTGCAAAGGGCATTCTGTTCAAAAAGGAGCAGGCACACAGGGACAATCCTTCCCACCTGATTCTGGGAGGAAATGTCAGTATAGTAAAATGACCATTTATAGAGAGCAAGAGTAAGATGCACAAGAAGCTTCTTGGGCATCCCATGGAAGCCAGCTGGACTTTGAAGTACTTAATGTGTTTCCCAGTGGAGGTCACCATGTGGGCACTTGGCCCCTGGGGAGAGGAGGAGCCGTGGGAAAGGCTTCTAGCACTCTTTTTTTTGTATTTCACTTTTAAACTGTCTGAATTTTTGTTTTGTACAATTTGGAGCTGGTATCAGTGTGTGTAAGTCACAAGAAGCCTTTAAAGGGGAACAGGTAAATAAATATAAGGAAGTAGTAGCTGTCTTTAGTAGCAAAAACACCTCCCATGGTAGCAATGAATTCTACTCCAAAATCTGTCAAATGCATTAATAACAATGTGGGTAAACATAGTCTTTCCCTCTCTTAAAGAAAAAAAAAAACCATAAAGACATTTTTACACAATAGCATTCTTTGAAAAGAATGCTGCTCATTTTAAAGCCTATGGCCATAAGATAAAATAGAACCAAAGTATTCAAATACGCAAACGTGACTCTCCTAAAATACCCAATACTGCCCAATTTTGTTAAAATGGCTTAATTCTGTCCAACCCCATCAGATGAAACTCAGAATGGATGTACTAGAAACAATAGAAAAAAATGTTTTGCTACAAAAGTAGCAATGGCAAAAGTCTGGTTCTCTCTCCAGCCCCTCAAAAAAAATTATTCAGGCTGCCCATTATAACACCTGCTGCTCACAATGAAAGCCCAAGCCAAGCGACTCATGCCCTTCCATCCAAATATCCAATCTACCCGCAGAGAATTCAAGCTGTCCAGCCACACACCAGCTGCTTGCTTAGTCACTGCAGAATGCTCAACTTCCTCTCCCTCATCTCTCCTAATGTTCGTTCTTTTAGTTTCCCTCCCCTCTGTCTCTTCCATGAAACAGGAACTATTAACACAGTTTCAGAATCTCCGATGAACCCCTGAATTAAGATTTAGGGTGGCTCCAAGGAACATCATAGAATTTTAGCCTTCCCTTTCACCTTCTACTTCTAGTATTACACAAAACCAAACATTGCTAAAATAGAAGAGAGAACCAGTAGGTTTCACTCAGTACTTAGGGACAATCGTGATTCTCTGATTGGACAATTCATGGAATGGGATGAGCTGTGACCCAGCTTCACTAATCTACTTTCATTTCATTTTCCAGTTACAAGATGAAAGGATGGTTCTCATGATCTCAAAAAACTCTATTAGGAAGTTCCATCTTTTTTTTTTTTTTTTTTTTTTTTACATTGTGCTTTCTTAAATGCTTGATTCACAAAAAGTTTTCTGTCTTTGCCTTGACTTGAGAAATGACATGCTTTACCTTATAGATGCACACATAAACCTTAAAGAAATGAATTGTATTTTCTCATGAACATATATTTTTATTTCAAAGGGTCTTTGATTTTATCAGTGATTGATTATTGGGCAGTGATTCTTAACTTTAAATTTGGCAGTGACACATACAAGTATAGCAAGCCCACATGTTTATAGTGCCTTCAGGTTTCGTCTTTATGATATATGCACAGTTGTGTACATATACACACACTCTTAGTTGATCATGTTTGCAAGTTTTCTGCTAGTACTCATAGTGTACCATGATACATCCCTGTCTGCTCTCATCTGGGAAAGCTCAGTCAATGGGAACTGAAATCCAGCCCTACCTTTGCTGGCCAAGCCAGATAGCCCAAGGGAAGGGTATCCCTTGAAATTCAACTCTTGAAAGAGAGTACCTGGGTGTGCTGGCCGAGGTCCTTATGTCTGCAACACACATACCCCAGCCTTCAGCAATTGTGGTTCTTTCCCAGCTTTCAAATCTCATCCCTCAGAGAAGCCTTCCCTGACCATATTATTTAAACCACCTTCCCCCACTATACACACACATTTCCATTATATTTTTTCTCAACCCACTACTTAATTCTTAGCAGCAAAACAAAACAGTGATCAAGTTGGTGGCAGATTTTATTAACTCTAATTTTTTTCCCTTCCCTGTATCCATGCTCTTTTCCGTGTACCTTTCCAGTCTCTTCCCACTTGACTTTTATGATTTGCTTTGGCTAATAGAATGAGACAGAAGTATCATCACAAATGAACATTTCAAGCCTATGTTTGCCTCAGTTTAATAACATCTCATTGTCCAAAGCAAGTTACATGGCCAATCCTGAAGTCAAGAGGAGTGGAAGTGGGAGAAAATGAGAAATTACTTGGCAAAGGGCATCTAGATACAGGGAGGGGTAAACAGTTGGTGCCAAAACCTCAAATACACTGCACTGGCCAATTTCTACCAATCGTCAGTGATCTCCTGGAACACTGTGTTGAGAAAGATGCCGAAGTTTCAACTGGGCTCGTTGTAAAGTGGGCAATAATTAATTTCTCATGCCTCTCATAGTCTATGGTATATCTGATCACATAACAGAGAGCTGTAGAGAAAGAGTTAGATTCAGATCAGGGGAATCAAAAAGGTAAATATTTGTCAACAATCTCAGAGTTTGGGAAACATCACTGGTCAGTAGCTTTGTCATACATTTAGTGTTCTATGCTTTATTTATTTTTCTTTTTTCTTTTCCAAAATCTATGTTTTAAAGATCGCTGGTGATATTTGCTGTGCCTAGATGCTTATGTTCCCTTGTTGAAGAACTGAGGGTACTGAGGAAGATAGAAAGGTGGCAGATCACTGTGGCAGATCATTTAGTTGTAGTTCAACTAAATGCAAATATTGGGCTGAAAGGAGCTTAATTTTTTGCAAGGCTAACTCTGGAATTACTTTCAAAAAGTCCATTGTTTTCCTCCTATAATTTAGGTTCATCAAAGGATTTCTCTTATGTGGGATCCTTATTAAGTTTTGCTGATAATTTGCTTAAAAGCTTAAGAAAATGACTGGCATAGAAGTGTTGGCTTTTACCTTTTTTCTTATTGCATCATTACTTGAACACCTACATGAAATCTATTATTTACTCCCAAAGTTTGCTTAAACTTTTAAGTGCCATCAAGTTGTTTATTTTTTATTTAATGTCTGTTTCTAATAGAAAATCTGAATAATTGGGAGATGCTGAGCTTCTGGTCTGGAGCAGCTACTGATTCCTGACTCAGTGTAGTTGCTTTTGTATATGCTGATGGTAGCAGCCCTTTTATATTTTCATTTTCTGAGAAAGTTTGACAATATGTTTAACCAAGTGTAGTAATATAGTGTCATTACAGAGGACAAGAGCAGAAGAAGAACTTGAAATCAAGAAAGACTCTGTAACACAAAGTCGAAAAACCACTGACATGGTAAAGGGATAACTTCATCTGCCTTCTCCTCCAAACTTGCTTCTCTTCCTTTATTCCTCATTTCAGTGAATGTTATCACTCTCTGCCCAGTTACCCTAGACAAAACCAAGAGCCATTCTTAATGGCGCTTATTCCTCAAACTTAGGTCCAATCTGTGACCAAGTCAAGCCAATTCCATTTTCTAATGAGGCCTCGTATTTGTCATGTCTCTCTCTCCATTTCCACACTCTTAGTTGAGACTGCCCCACCTTTCACCCATGTTATTGACTAGCCTCCTATCTAGTCTCCCAGTTCCTCATCATAACTGACTTTAAATCCATTTTCCAAACAGCCAAAGTGATTTTTCTAAGGAGCAGTTCTGATCGAGACACGTATGTGAATGTATAATCCCTGCCACCATTCTTATGATGAAGACTGAGTTTTATAAATGGCTCCTGGGATTACCTAACCTACCTCTTTTCTGACCACAGTCTGTTAAACAATTCGAAACTCTTTTCATTTTCTGATCCCATCATGCTCTTTTTTGGATTTTATTCACATTATTCTCTCTCTCTGAAATACTTCTCTATCTCCCTTCTTAAGCACCCATCACCTGGCTAAGTTTTACCAAGTCAGGGCACAGGTTTCACTTTATCCTGGAAGTTTCCCCTGATGCCCTAGGATGGGTTGGGTGACTTCGCTACACGCCTTCTTGCAGTTTCCCCCGTGGAGCTCCTTCCACCCTATACTGGTACTTTCAATCTATGTGATATGTGTGCACCACTAGGCAGGAAGCTTCAGTATGACAGAGCCCTTGCCTGGATGTTTAGAATTGTATCTCCCCATCAGCTACCAAAGTGATTGGCACATATGAGACATACAACAAATGTTTGTTGAATTGAATAAACATGAAAGGCTGGAGGGCCATATCAACTTACCTCACGTCCTAAGAACACTTCCATAAACTGATTGTTAGTTCAACAAAGTCATAGAGCACAGACTCTGGTACTGGAATGCCTGGACTTAAATCTCATTCGCATCACTTACTTGTGTGTAACCTTAGGCAAGTCATTTAGTTATCCTAAACCTCAGATTCCTCATCTAAAAATGGGAATAATAATACTTAAGAGAGTAGTTATAGATTAGGCATCCGTATAAAGCACCAAATCCAGTGTCTAGCCTAATACGTGCTAAATAAATAATAGTCTTATTATTATCAGAAATAGGATAGCCAGTGAGATTGAGTATGGGTAGTATCAAAAGTACTGGAATTTAAAAGGAAGAATGAAAGAAACATAGGAAGCTGGATGGAATGGAAGGACATGGGAGTAACAATGTTGATAAAGCTCTTAACCTTGTACTAAGCTTGGATCAGCAACTAAGGTTCCATTTGCATTTACTCCATGTTTACTCTCAGTGTAGACATGTATATATATATATATCTGGAGAGCCTATGTACTTCAGTTTGGACTCTTTTGGCTGGTGACAAAAGTATAAAAGTACACACGGCTTAAGCACCAAAACGAATTTACTCATTCATGAAACTCCAGTATAGAGATAACGCTGGCTTCAAGCAAAGCTTGAACCCATGGCTCCAAAATGCCACCAAGAGCCCAGTTACTTTCATGTCGAACTTTGAAAATGAGTGCCAAAGGCTCTCCAGGATACGTCCATCTGCTTTCACATTAAGCAGGAAAGAGGAAGTCTTTATCTAGGAAGTCTTTATCTGAGCATTCAAGCTAAAGTCCTCACATATGCTCTGACAGTTCCAGGAAAAGGCACATGACTCAGACTGTCCCAGGGAGAGTTGATACTGGGACATTTGAGTGTCCTTTAATCAATTCATTGTGATCAGAAAGACAGAATATAGTGATTTGCTTAAACTAATCTGTACCTACCTATGAAACTGGAATTAGGGTCAATCTAATTAAACTACAAGACTGAAAATAAGGGAGAAGAGGCTTTCTAAAGAACTTAGAAATGATATTGTCATCGAAGAGAGGGAACAGATGCCTGCCAGCAACTAACAGTGCTTGAAGGATCAGGAAGCATCCCTTGAAAAGACCTCATCTTCGAGGATGAGAGAAACCAGGCTTTAGAGCTTCATCTAAGGACCATATCTAGTGGAAGGAGAGGATGGAGAGTAGGAAAGGTCATCTTGCAGGAACATTAGAGGTTGTTCTTTAAATCATACGAAGAAGAAAACCAAAGTCATATAAAAGGTCATCCATGATGAAATAACTTCACTGTTACTTTAAAATAATAGGCTCAAAAGTAAATTGATAGATTTATCAAATAATTTATATATAATAGGTACAACTATATTTAGTGTCTTCTAATCAATTGTATCCATGAGATCAAAGACAAAAGTGAGAGCTCATAAATCTATAAGCCTCAAAGCTCTTTTTTTCACTTAAATATGTAACTCTTTTTTCGGGTAGGGGTAACATACGAACTTCTTATATTTAGTTTTAGGCACTCTGCACTGAGCTGCTTGCATCATGTCAATGTTTGCTGTGCTAACTTTGAATCTAAAGGTTATTCAACACACTGAGATATGAGAAAACACTCACATTTTTACCTCAAAGAACTCGAATTCTGCTATATGTTTTAATGGTGTTAAATGTCAAAAATACTGGAAATATAACTATTGAGAAATGCATTACAACTGCTGCCCTGGATTGCTTGTGCAGCTCAAGGATATGAAGATATCGTGGCGTTTCAGTGCAGACTTGGCATTCTGGTGTCAATCTGTCAGATTTCAAAGAAGCCTACACTTTGGTAGGTAGGAAAATAAGTCAGTGATTGTCAGTGCCTGCAATTCACCTAGCCCTAGTTATAAACAGAAGAAGCAGTCACAACTTAATGAAGAACCGAGCAAACCCATGAGTAACAAAATTGTACTTTTATGTATTCCATCTCATTTAATGCTCATGTTAACCCTGGAAAGTGGTGATATTATCTCACTTGTGCAAAAGGAATCTGGCAATTGGACAGATCAAGCCATTAGCTACAAGGTAGCTTGTGCCATACTCAAATTGGTGACACGAGTAAACTCTTAATGATTTATTTCTAAGTAAACTTTCAATTCTAGCCCATGGGTCAGCCATGAAACCTCCAGTGTCTCTCCCTAGTGGAAGAAGTTCCTTCTCATCATCTCTGGACTTCTCCAATGCTTCAAAGCTTAGCCAAGATTCTATTGCAACTGCTTTTTCAGTGTTGCAACAAAGTATTCATAAGTCAAGTGAGAGACATACTCTTTCTCTGTCTGCCTGATTTAGACTTTGGGAAAGCAACGGCAAGTTAAGGAATACTCACAGCCAGAGACACGCAAGTTTGGAAATAAACTTTTAAATTCCTTCTTTGTTTAGAAATTACACTTACTTGCTTTTTACATTTCTACCTAAGAAAAGGAGATGTTTGTATTTCAATGTCTCCAAAAAGAAAAGAATAATGTTACTTATTTCTAATAACAATAAGTGTTATTAACATATTATAATTAAAATAGTTACATTGCAATCACTTTATAATTTAGCAATAATATGATAAATATCATTAGATCATAGTAAGCCATATTTTGCATCCAGATGACTAGCTTATGACCATATAAAGACATGAGACTTCAGTGTATGAGTTTGTTTTCCTGTTTATAATCACAAAGTTACTCGGCAATCATCTAGATTGGGGTCTGCAAACTATGGCCCATAGGCCAAATCCAGCCAGCTGTCTGTTTTTATAGTTTTATTAGAAAACAGTTACATCCATGGATGCATTCATGCTACAGTGGCAGAGCTGAGTAGTTGTGACAATGACTGTATCATCTATAAACCTAAAATATTTTTTACATGGCCCTTTACAGAAAAAGTTGCCAGCCTCTGACCTAGGTTATGTGAAAGTGTTTATTTTTTTATCTTTCAAATGTTTATATTTTTTATCTAATTATTATCTTGACAATAATTAGTCTGGCATATTATAATATAAAATGATAAAAATCATTATACATCCATTATTTTGTTACCTTTGGAATATTCTATTAGAAGGAACATTCTATTTCCCCTTATTCAGAACTGTTGGTGACTTGATTTAATTTAACTGGCATTTATGAAACACCTACTGTGTTCCAAATACAGAAATCCTTACCCTCATATTCGAACACTCCTTGTGAATAATAACCAAGGGATACCTGTGGTTGGGTAACAGAATATAATGAATTCTTCAATGCTCTTTGAAAAACCAGGCCTATCAGATCAGATGAATTGATAACATAAATATTTTCTTTCTTTTGCTACCCCTATTGAGTAGGAGCAAAAATGCAGAGTATCAATTGGCATCAAATGATAATAAGCAATGTGCCCTTCCATGTTGCTGATACATTCTTTTAGTATGCCAAAAGTACATTGTTACCTTACGACAATACCAAATAATTCTCACTCTCCTTTCGCAAAGGCAACAATTATAATCTAATTCTTTTCAGATTAAGTACACTTTGATAGCAATTCCCTTATACCAAAAAATATAGCCCAAGATAATGGGCTGTGAGTATAGCTTCAATGCTAATAAGAGGCAGTTTAACAGCCTCGAGAAGTTCATTCTGACTACATTTTCGATGCAATGATAAACAGCATATAATGTCCCTCAATTATAGCTTTAATGTAAAAAAATGAAGTTATAAGACAATTTATCCCAACTAAATTGTAATTTTATTTCTGAGATGTTGCCCTTTTAATAAATAAAAATTCCACTTACACATTCCATTATTCTCTAGTTAGGTTTTGACAGTGAGATCGATTACAGGAAAAAAAGAATTACAGATGAAATCAATGCTACCACTATAAGGAAATTAGTGAGAGTTTGTTCAGCCACCAAGCTTGAAACACTTCTCTCCCCTTTGCTTTCGGGGAGCATTAGAAAATAAAATATATTGACATTGCAACTTTAAATGGAATCATGTATTTCAGCCTACTATAAGCAACAATACAAAGGAACACATTAGGGAAGCCCTTGAATCATGTACTAAAGTTCATTTTGGGACTTTCTTGGGGTATGTATACATTCAGAAAAGTGCATCTCTCATAAGTGTGCAGCTCTATGAATTTTCACTGACAGACCAATGAAACCATCAACCAGATGAAATAACAGAACACAAGCAGCAACCCACAAGCTAGTGATGACCTCTCCTCAAGGATAACTACTATTTAGACTTCTGATCATATCCATGAACTTTGTACTTCATGTAAATGAAATCCGACTTTTGTGACTGGCTTCATTCCTTTAGTATTATGTGTGCAAGAGCCATCTGTATTATTGCTGTGTGTGTTTCATTTTATAGGATATATCTTGATGTTGTCTCTATGGATGAATATTGTTTTACAATTTTAATAATTATAGATTTATTTCTTTTGAGTTAGACTGAAGAACATTAAACCTATAATTTCAAGAAATCTTAGAACTAAACTAACTTTAAGAAGACAGTTGTAATCCTGCACAAAAATGTTCATAGCAATTTTACTGGTAATAGCAAAATACTAAAAACAACTTGTCTTGGGCTGATAACCCAAGTGACTTCTTCCAAACCAAAGATGCCACCACCAAATACATCACATTGGGGGTTAGAGCTTCAACATAAGAATTTTGGGTGGACATAAACATTCAGTCCATAATGTAACTCGAATGTCCTTAGATGAAGAAATGTTTGGAAAAACTGGCATATCCATACAACAGAATTCTGTTTCATAATAGAAAAGAAATGGGTGATTGATAAATACATCAACCTGGATGGAATTAAAGAACATTATCTTTAGTAAGAAATGCTAATCATAAAAGATTATACATTGTATGAATCCATTTGTATAATCTGAAAATGACAACACTAGACTGATGAACAGATTAGTGGATGCCAGAGGACAAGGATGAGAGAGAGGATGGTGGTGAGATGGGGGTGGGTACAGGTACAAAAAAGTACCCACTGTTTACCTAAACTCCAAATTTAACCAAGTGCTTTTTATTTTAGCTGGAAATCCTATCCTCATATTCTAATCCTCATACTGATCTGTGTAGTTGCTTTTCTAAACACAGATCTCACTTCTCTTGATCATCAGAATCATTTCCACCATGCCCTTTGGAATTCACTGTTGGACATCAAAATCTCCAGCATCCTCAATCTCTTCTTATCCATCTTGTTTTCCAAACTGAAACCAGGCTCTCTCAGGGAAATTATTTCTTCTGCATCCATTTCTTTCCCACCCCTTGTATACTACCGTGCTAGTTGTGAAGTCGGTGACCTCTTTCATCCTTTTTCCGCCTCGCGACACTCTCCGGCTTTGAATCCCTTGTCATCACTACAGACCATCTCTCCTTTGTCTAAGCAGCTATGGGCTAATGGGTCGCCCCCTTCCAGTTTTTTCAAGATTTTAGTTTCTGACTCAATGTCATATACTTCAAAACTACTCCTATCATAATTCTTAGTAATTTCTATATCCTTGCAGATGGCAATTCCAAAACCTTGTTTTCTCATTTCCGTGAACTTGTCTCTACACTATTTCAGTCATCCCTCTCACAGTCATGCACCACCTAGACCTTGTAATTATCAAAATTTGTAACCTTTTTAAAATTCATCCCTCTCTATTCACCATCTTCAATCTTTCCAATTTTTATACCCTCTAATACTCCAAATCAGCACAGGCATCTACAATCCAGTGATCCTACCTTTGAAACTGCCTCTTAATTCTTTATACCCTCACTTCACTTCTTATTCAGATAAAATTCTGTGGCCAACCATTAGAGAATCCTTTCTTTGCATACGCCCTCACCTCCTTTGCTCTCTCTCTTTTGTCTACTCATTTGAAAAATGCAGCTCTAGTCAAATCCAACTCTCCTCTTATCCTCACCTGCACCTGTGAAACTAAATGAAGCTGGAAATAAACACAGGACTGCTGACTGGCCTCACTTTAAATTCCTTCTCACTCTCCACAAGAGAGCTTTTAATGTGGCCAGACAATCATACTACATTTTCCCAGTCCATTCACTCTCAGCTTTCCTAGGTGACTGTTTTGTATGTTTTACCCTCTCCTCAAATAACTAACTGTTCCTTCTTTGTTCTCACTCTCATTCTACTGAGGAAATAGAGGCAATCAGATGAGACACTCCACAAGTTCTCACACCCACGTGCACCACCTACCTGCATCTGGGTCATGTAACTCTGGCTTCTTCCCTGCTACTGGTGAGCATCCTCTCTGCCAGGAAAGGCCTATCCTTTTCTTTGTGCATTCAATTCAATACATTTTTATCTACTACGAAAATTGCTCTAGAAATTTCCCAATTTCCCATTTCTCCCCTACAGCAACAACGCGTCTCAATAGCATACAAATGTCTAAAAAAGAAAACCATCTCTTAATCCACTCCATCCAGTACCTTATTTCTCCCTTCCTTTCTATAGCAAAACAAGTATCTACATTCATTATCCTCAATTCCTCTCCTCATATTCTCTTTGAACCTCTCTATCTAGGTTTTATTCTCATTGATGGAAACGAAACTCTTCTCAAGGTCATGAATGACTTCCATATTCTAAATCCAGTGGTCAAATCTCAATCCTTATTTTACTTGATCTATCAGCAACATTTGTTACATTTGATCTTGTTCTTCTTGAGATATTTCCTTCCCTTAACTTTCACCTAGTTTTCTTTCTTGCTAGCTACTTATTCTTCTTCTCCCTTTGTGGGTCTTCCTCATCTATCTAACCTCGGAATGTTGGAGTGCCTCATTCAGCTCTTGGAGCTATTCTCTCATCACCTTAGGGATCTTATTTAACAAGGTTCTGACAACAAAAACATTTCTATCTTCGGCCAGACCTCTCTACTGAAGTTTAAACTCATTATATCCCAGGGCCTTCTCAGATTTTCAGTTGAATACCTAATAACCATGTCATATTAAACATATCAAAAATTTAGCTCCTGACCAGACCATCACTCTCTCTTTAAATATCTGTGTTCATCTATGGCCATGCTACCTTGAACAAGCCGATTTTGTCTGATCTCAGAAGCTAAGCAGGGTAGGGCCTGGTTAGTACTTGGATGGGGGACCGCCTAGGAAGACCAGGTGCTATAGGTGTAAAAAATAAAAAATAAAGGATTGTAAGCTGACAAGGTTCTTGCAATCTGTGAGGTCAACCAAAGGTTGCTTTGCCTAAAAAAATAAAATAAAATTAAATTAAATTAAATTAAATTAAATTAAAATCTGTGTTCCCCACACATTCCTGTTTGCTAAGATACAAAATCTTAGAGTATTACTTGATTCTTCTCAACCATATCAGCAAATTCTGTTGACTCTACTTTAAGAATATATGTATAAC
>NW_006432447.1:12434741-12459910 GCF_000325575.1 Pteropus alecto | reverse complement strand
AACGAGCTCAATCTCATCTGATCTCGGAAGCTAAGCAGGATCGGGCCTGGTTAGTACTTGGATGGGAGACCGCCTAGGAAGACCAGGTGCTATAGGTGTAAAAAATAAAAAATAAAGGATTGTAAGCTGACAAGGTTCTTGCAATCTGTGAGGTCAACCAAAGGTTGCTTTGCCTAAAAAAATAAAATAAAATTAAATTAAATTAAATTAAATTAAATTAAAATCTGTGTTCCCCACACATTCCTGTTTGCTAAGATACAAAATCTTAGAGTATTACTTGATTCTTCTCAACCATATCAGCAAATTCTGTTGACTCTACTTTAAGAATATATGTATAATCCAATCTCTTTCTATCACTTTTACGCTACGAGTCTCACATCGATTATTGCAATGATCTCATGAGTCTGCCTGTGTCCACTCCTGTCCCCTACATTCTATTCTCAATTAAGCAACTAGAATGAGACCATTAAAAAGCAGGCCTGTGCGTGTCAGTACTCTTCACAAATGTTTCTAGTCTCAATCAAAGAAAAAGCTGAAATCCTCACAATGGCTTAAAAACTGTGAAGTCTGCCTTCCCTAATACCTCACTGACCTCCTGGGTCATGAATTCCCTCACCATTACCAATACCACCAGCTCCCTCTACTTCAGCCACATTGACCTCCTTGCAGTTCTTCTAACATGCCAGCCACACTCCTGCCTCAGGGCTCTTGGACTTGCAATATCTTATGCCTGAATTTTTCTTCCCCTAGATATTTACTAACTTCCTTCCCTCCTTCAGATCTTTCTTCAAATGTCTCCTTCTCAGTGAAGCCTTCCCTGACTGTCTTATTTAAAAGGTAACTGAGTCCAGTCCTGCTACACTTCCTAGGTAGTGTAGCAAGGTGCTTTAGTTTTCTACGTAGCACTTATCATCATTTAATGCACCATGCATTTAACTTATGTGTTTTATTTACTCTTCCTGCCCATTAAGGCAGGATTTTTGTCTGTTCTTTCCACCTACCATCAACCGCTGAATCTCTAGACCCTCAAACAAATAATATTGTTGCTAATCAATATCAGTGCTATCATTTTCTTCAGAAATTAAGAAGACATTTTCCAAAGCCCCCTGGCAGTTAGACTAAAGTCATGTGATTGATTTATGGTTAATGTAATGCTAACAGAATTCTTATAAGTCACCTCCAGGCCTGGTCTGTAAAAGCCTTCATGAGTGATATTCCGCTTTCTGCCTGTTTAGCAAAATGGAGCCCATTTGTTATAGATGGTAGCCCCTTAAAGTAGAAGGAGCATGGGTCCTGTCCCAGAATGGCCAGCACTGAACTGTGACACAGCAATAAAAAAAATCCTTGATTAGACTACTGATATTTTTAAAATCATTTAAGAAATTAACATACCCTGAATAATAGAGCACTCAATAAATATTTATGAATAAATAAAAATTTTTGTATTATTCTTAAACAAACTCATCTGAAAAGACAAAACACTGTTCCCTAACATAGTAAACAAAGTAAAATAAGCAAAATTTAACCATTAGTATCAAATATCATTCAATGCTAAACAACAGACCTACAAAGACTTTTTCAATGTACACTGCTGTGTGCACTTTACACTTTTCAAAAACCATGTGCTTCAACATGGTTTCTTTCCTCTCCTTTTTTCTGGTGTTACTTTTTTGCTCATTATTGCATTGAATTCTTGGTGTTTTATTGTTGGTGCTCATATCTACTCTTATCTAAATTCTACTCATTTTTGTTTTCTTCCTTCTCATTTTCACCTTACTTTTGGTTGTGTAGTCTTTGCTTTTTCACTGATAGTGGCAAGGTTTAGATTTTTTTAGCTGTCATCAATGAATAAGAGCATTTTCTTGCTTATAAATCATCTATCATACGATATCTTCTTTGTGAACTCTTGGCTTGTCTCAGCTGTTGTCATGAATAGCTGCATAAATACAATAAAAAACCTTTTCAAATTCTTTTGGAATTTGAGTCTGTCAGATCACCAAATAAAGGTAATAGAATAGTGAAAACATATTTTGGGTAAATCTTTTCCCACATTTTCTGTGGATTTACTTTATCTAGTGTTGTTGTTTATATTTTCATATTTTCAAATTTACTGGTGGACTAAAGCAATCCTTTGAAGAATAGAGGAAATGGTATCCTTTGTGGTAATACTTGAGATTATTTTCAAACAACCTTTTTAAAACAATTTTAATCTAATCAAAATGTAGTTATAACCTGGAATTAAAATATATAAGAAGTGGGTTTCTTAATGGTTTATTTCAATGGGATGTGAAGTTAAAATTGTTAAGAAATGCAGAATGCTAATTAACTAGAGTTAGAAAACTGGGAATGAGATCAAATATCCTGACATGAACTCTTGATCAACATTCCTTATTAAAAGTTTACAGAGGCCACTTGACTAAATAATACAAAGCTATGAGGTCATGGTCATTTAGACACTTGGGGATTGTTCCTCTTAGTCATTCTACCAACCAGCAGGGGGAGACACAGAATGCTCTCATAACCCCAGGTACAACTCCTCGTACCCTGGGACCTCATCAGTCCTTTCTTTGTCCATAACAGGTAGAACAAGTTGGTCCAGTTTGACAAAGCTCACCCTTTAATGTTTTTGGTTTCTTGAATTACAGTTGATTTTGCATTCAAGTGACTCATTAGAAGGAGGGACTTGTGTGTATTTGTTGGTTTTGCAGATACTAGATTATATCAGGTTTTTTAATATAAGTAAATTTGGACTATGGCTCCAAAAAATTGATGTATCTGATTGAAATTCAGCCATTTAAAAAATTATTCTTCACTCTATCTCCTAATCATCACCTCAGTAATCTTAGCTCAATAGTCGACTTTTTATGGGAGTTAACAAAAGCAACTCTTAATACACGTAATAACAAACTATATTGAAATTTTAAAATGTCTTAGCAGGTTGGAAGGTCCACACTTTGTGCTTGAACTCCCAGGAATCAGATAATTTTGCTTTTAAGTTTTCATCAGTTCAGTTCAACACATATGGGGGAGGGAGTTAAGAAGACCTACTAAAGGAGATACATGCCAACTCCTGAGTTAAGTACTAGGGCAGGTCGCGGCACTTGCCCTTTGAATAGACAGACATTTGACAAATAATTTATGGGCAGTGTGCTCTGTACAACACAGAAAACACGAATGAGTTACTGAAGTAGCTTAGAGGAAAGAATAATTAACATTATCTGAGTAAGGCGCTGAGGTAGGCTTCATAAAATAAAATAGTGCCTAAGCATGTTTTAAAAGAATAACTGAAAGAATGGATTTTGATAAAAAAGGAACAGAATGTGAAAAGGCATAAAATAGAACAACTGTTTGAGCAATTTGTGTTAGTTTGTGTTACTGGAAAATAATGTGAAAGGGGGACCCCGCAAGCTAAAGCTGAGGAGGCAGGCAAAGGACAGGTAGTGGAGAAACCTGGACTAAGGCATGGGAACAGGCTATAGAGTGAATAAGAAGCACAAGGTTCTCAGTTGACCAAATGACTGTTCAAAATTAGATGGTTATTCAGGCTCTACCAACCTGCTGACAAGCATGAAGGTGACTGAAGGAATAGGAAAATATAGATGAAAATTCAAATCCTGAAGGACAAAAATCCATGCCTCATTCTTTCAGGAAGCTCATCTTCATTATATTAAAAGAATAATAGATTTGAATTATTAGGCAACACAGATTCTCAAAAATTAAATGTTATATTTAAAGATAATTTCAACTTCAAACTTATCTCTATACTCAACAACAATTTTTCCTTCTTCAGGCTTTGATTTCGAAGATTAAATATTGGTTCATCAAAAACCCTCAAAAGAGTTTCTTCACAGATATATCTGAGTTCTTTAGTTAACAACAAAGGCAAAACAACATTGAGTGAATATCTATTTTACTTTTTCCATTTTGATTTCTTTGATTAATAATTTTATCTAATCTTTTACTAATTTTATAGAACATTGGGTAGGAATGATGACTTTGGAGAGCTAAATTCCTATTTGTGTTATATAAAAAGTATGTGGGTTGTCACTTTTTTATAAGCCATTTGGAAACAAAGATTGGATGTGCCAAAATCCCCACCCAAATCTCACTTAATGCTCCTTTCTAAAAGGAAAATAAACTCTTTAATGTTTATACAAAATCTAATTACAAATTTGCAGGCATTTTAGGTGGTTGAAAATTTATTTACTTCTTCTCATTCTCAAGAGACTGAGAAGTATAAAAAGGAAATATGTTATTTCCAGCAAATAAAGCAAAGGTCAACAACTTCCGGGTAAGAGTGAGCAAAAAATGCTTATAGATACTTTTAACAGGTCTCAGGTTTTGCCAGCAGGAAAAAACAAAACAAAACAAAATAAAAAACTAAGACATAAAAATAGGAGTGACGTAAAGAAGAGGAAGAAAAGAGGGAAGAAAGAGCAAGAAAAATTATTGACTTTCCCTGACACTCATCTAGAAAACCTTAGGTTCACATTTTAGCCCCTCTACCTCCTAGAACATGACCCTGGGATAGTCACTTGACCTCTTGAACTTTCTCTTTATCAGTTCAATCATGGGAGCCCTGATCATATAGGCTGGTCAAGAGGATTAGGTGAGATAATGTGCTCGAAGTCAAACTACAATGGCTGCACAAAAATGGTGGTCAATAAATGTTAGTTCTATAGCTTTTACCAACCTTAGCACAGAACTATAAAGGTTACTCAACCTAGAGGGACACAAATTCATAACATATGCTCGGATATTTTTGGTCTTTAAACTAAAGATCCAATGTCCAAATTTGGGTAACTGTTATATTATCATGATGAAATTAACAGTGAATAAACTCTCACAGAGCTTACATTTGAGAAGGAAAATAAATTAATAATTATAAGGGCCCAAGGAAAGAAGCAAAAGGCATGATGGGATCAAGTAAAAAGAAAACTCAACCTTGTCTATTTAGGGAGTCAAAGAAGGCATCTGGGAAGAGTTGACATGAGGCTAAGAAATAAAGAAGGAGGGGCCATTTGGATAAAATGGGGAAAGAATGCTGGGGTAGAGGGAAGAAGGAATGGTGAGCCTGCAGAACTAGAAGAAGAGCAGAGTAGGTAGAACATGGAGATCAGGTGCCTTTAGGCTTTCGAATCCAAAGAAAGTAAACATCAAACTACTCAATCTTTTCTCTTAACTTGATTCTTGTTTTTCTCTATTTACCAAGTAACTTTTAAAAAGCAGTACCAATAAAACAGTCCTTGTCTTGTGGAGGAATATTAACCCAAGGTCACATTTACTAATTCCTACCTAGTTAGAGAAAATGTGGAAATTGTCAAATGAGACAATTTTAGACTACATACCATTCTTCACTCTGGGCCCAAACACTCAAAGGAAACACTGGTAGTGCTGTGTTCAAACCGTGTGGGTGAGAGTTGAGTGATTTCCTGGCTCAGAACAAAGAAAGACCACCTTTCTAAGCCTTATGTTTTTATTATTTTTTTTACCAGCTCACTGCAGCTCAACTTGTATGTGACAAAGGAGAAAGGGACCAGCCTGCATTTTACTATAGACTATAGCTACAATGGAAATGCAGAAATCATCCACCTCTACAGGATGACCATCAAGTGGCTATCATCAGTGAAAAGGAATTCCAGACCTTCCTACCACATTTAAGCTATTCCTTTGGAGCCTTTGCTTTGTTCCTGCATATTTTATCATTCCCTCTGAATTCTGGAGCTAATCTACTTTTTCGACTCTTTAGTTTTGCTCCCAGATTGACCTCCACTCTTGCACTTTGGATTTGCTCAGCATCTTGATTAACTTCAAAGTGTCCCGTCACCTGTGACACAGCTATTAAGTTGAGGCAACTGGCCAAATCTTTCCAACAAGATGTATGTAACTCTCTCTCTGTTGGCCATGTCATCTTGTTCAATAACTGCTGATGCTCTTGATCAACAGCTATGGTCAAAAAAGAACTATGTATCCTTTTACTATCCTCTTTGATCATCTGATCATCTTCAGATTCTTTGCATTCTAGTCTTCAGGACTGATAAATGAGGATGGGAAGAATGTGACAAATAATTTTTTTCTCACAGGAATATGATAGGCATTATAAGTAAATTTTAAAGTCATCAAGTTATGGAATTCTATAAGTCAGGAGTTGACAAACATTTCTGGAAAGGGCCAGAGAGTAAATATTTTCAGCTTGGGGAGTTGGGGAGGGTGGTTCATACATAGAGAATCTGTTACAACTGCTCAGTTCTGCCCTTTCACCACGAAAGTAGCCATAGACAATAGGTAAATAAATGGATGTCACCGTGCTTCAGTAAAACTTTACTTATAAAAGCAGTGGGCCAGATTTTGCTCATGGTCTGTAGTTTGCCAATTCCTGCTACAGTGAAAGGTACTATTACATTAAACACTTGAAGTATAAAAAAAAAATTTACACTCCAGAAGCCCCTAGAGTCAGTTTCTATTGCTCTTGTATTGCCATTGCTCATGTTGACTTCAGAGATACCCTCAAGAAAGAGTGGAAGCATTCTACTTTAAGGTAAATCAATCCACAGAGTGAGATTTATAATTATAATAACATTTGTAAAATAGAGCATCAAGTAAATCTACTTTTAATAAACAAATGATGAAAATTGTACTTCTAGTTTTAGTTAGCCCAAATTTTAGTGTGATGAATCCACCTTGACACTCAAATTGGCATTATGACCCTAGGTCACTCATCCAATAACTTTGAAGAAACCACTGTGTCTTTTCATGTAAGTCTTGCTAGGCTCATGGATCACTGATCTGCTTTAGGTGATATGTGGCATATCAATTTGTCCCCAAATACACACAATAAACCTATTTCCTTCTGAGATTTTATTTATAAAGTGATTCGTGATTACACACTTACCAATTTCAAACCAAGGTAGCTTGACCATTTGATTTTTTCCCTGTCAAGATGCCAAAAGCATTCAAAGCACTTTACCAATGTCCTGCTTGCCAAAATTTCCATTTTAACATCAGAGCTGTTGCAAACTGGAGACAAAACACAAAGCCCTCTCAGCCATTCAACTTCTATTGTTCTGTTTTACATGAGTTAAATAAATAAATAAATGAATGGCGAAACAGATTGTTTTTGAAACTGATAACACAATTTGTTCTCCTGCTTCATATGTTAGATTTCCGCCTGCAGCAAATATTTACTACAGAGTTTTAACCCTCTCAAAATCAGCTTGGTTATGTAAGGGCTGCAACTATCTTTCATACAGTACACTTGACAATGTGGCTTTAAGAGAAAAAGTAGTGACCTCAGACACTGTCCTGTGTGCATGGTCAATGTTTAGTTACAAAGAGACATGCAGATAGAAAACATAGCCAAAAACTTGTTGTTGTCAATTATTTAGCATTCCCATAAACCATTAGATGGTCAAAAATATCTTTAATTGATTCCATCGCTACCTATGCTACTTATTATTTATTACTATAACAAACTTCTCCATGGGAACAGCTAATTGTACCTCCCTGGTGGCCACTTCAAGTGGAATAAGCCCTGCACAGTGCAGCCTAAGATACGCTGAAAGGTCTTCAGCTTTGGGGATTTGATTAAAACTGTATTACATGAACACATCAGCAACCATTGCCAAAACAAAACACTAATTTAAAAAATCCTTCTGCTTTACTGCTTAACACTATTGAAAGAAGCTTTGTGTGTGAGAGAGAGCGCGCGTGCGTGTGACATGGGAGTGGTAACAGGAGGTGGGGTTGCATATGTTGTCTCCTTTGCAGACAATCATGTTTAATGGAAATCATGTGACATCCTGTGACATACTAAGGCAAAAGAAAAGGGCAATCCTGCCAGCGGCATTATGGGTACAGGCAAAATCTCTGACCTGGTGACAGGACTGCAAACTACTATACCAGAAAGCAACTTATACAAGAAGTGAGTATTTTGCCCAACTCCCCTAACACAGAAATATACACACACATGCACACACACACACCCCTTTAAAAAAAGCATAATTGTTAATCTACTCTTTAGTAGAGAAGACAGATGTTATGGAAATAGTAAGCCACACTCTGCTAAGAGTGTTCTGTGGAAAGAGATTCCATAGGCAGCACTCTACACGGGAAGATTTAGACAATTAAGCAACCGTTGTGAGGCATGCAGATGAATAACACATGCTAAATTAAATCAATACCAAACACTGTGTTGGAAATAGGTTAATTGTTTATTTTAAACTTCATGGGAGAAAAAAAAGAAAGCAACAGTGGAATTTGTCAACTACTTGAAGCAGTATGCTGGCCTAGATTTACCACAGCAGCCCAGGAAACAGTGTACTCCGTGTAGTCATATCTATGGGCCTTTTTTAAATATGGGTTTCTCCATTATAGCAACAATTCCAGATTCATTTTTAAAAAGATGGTGGGTGAGTATGTAATTTGTAGCAATTTAAAGGCCAAGGCAATAAAATATTGCCCGTTCCTGAGGCTGAGCCTAAACTCCTAAAGAAAACTCGTGCCTCTGTTTACCACATTTATCGATTTAGACTTAGAGAATAAGAACAAAACTCCTTTGCTGTTTCTTGTCTGAACTGGTTGATAAGCTAAGACACTCTGTACCACCATGTGAGTGAATCAAAAGCAACAGTTGTCAAAAGATGGCTTCAAGTCATTCCAAAGAGTTATGAATTTTAAATATTGTGATGTACTAAGGAACCAATAGCTGATGTAATCTTTAATGTAATTTTTATGTGTGTAGAATAAACAAATGTAGACTCTGATGTTAAAATAACAGAGAGAACAACACTATGAAAGCCTGGATGTTTGTATATCTATTCAATAACCCCAAATGCTAATTTTGCGTTTGACAAAAAAAAAAAAAAGAAAGAGGATTCTAATCGAGTGTCTGAAGACTGCTGCCATGCCAGATACTTGTCTACAGATTATGACGCTTAATCCTCTGTAAGTCTGTGAGAGAAAAATTATTAGGCCCATTTTATGAGTGAGGAAACTGAGGTTCCAAAAGATTGAATGACTTGTCTAACATTACATGCTGGCCAGTGATGGAGTTGGGCCCTGACACCGATGTGTGGCTGACTCCAAAGTCCAAGATCTTCCTGTTACCATAGCAACCTGCTGAAACCAGTCTCTGAACACATCTGAGGTTGCAACTCTGAGACTGTATTATGATCGTCCAAAAGCTGTGTACCCTTTTTCTAGCTATAGGAAGACACTTTGCTCTAAACTAATCCCAAAGTAAGTGACTATGTGTCTTATTATATCTATCTCATAACTTAATTACCAGGATAATTTGAGCAAATTGAAATAATGACATTGGACTCATTAAGCACTTATGTATTAATTTTTATTCCTTTCTATATAGTTTAGATTGATATCCCTCCTACTCACAAACTGATTAGAATATATATTCTAATCAGTATATATTCTCTTATCTGATGTCATAGTTAGTTGGTTAATTGAAAAAAAATTAGTTAAAGAAGGAAATTAAAAATAAAAGATGTACACCTTAATCATTCTACCTTACCTTAAATATACAAATATACGTTCATTCACCAATATTTGGATATCGTATTAAAAATATTTTCTTTGAATATTGGTCATACTCATAATCCACCACTGTCTGTAATTTCGAGTTTTGATTTCCTTAAAATAAAAGAAGTGATCAGAATTTGGAATCCTTTTAGATAACTGATTTTTCCCTCAAGCTTTTCCACTTGCCTCTCTCATGCCTAATTCTATATTATTATTTTTAGCAACTGAATATTATTGAATCCTTCTAAAGCATACAACTTCATTTTCATAGAAGCAATTCTATTTCTTTTTGCATTAATATTTTAGTTTATAGAATATCTCATTAAAATTTGTTTTATAATAATTACTATCACAAAATTGGTATGAACTAACATGGGATCAAATACAACTGGCTACTGATAAGCATTCTGCTCAATTAGTGAGAACATAAACTCACAAGCTTTTGAGAAAGAACATCACTCACCATTCCTTCTATACTAAATAGACACCATTCATTAATGCAGTACACTGGTTAAGGAATAGTCAGTACCAATTGCAAAATATCATAAATGAAATAGGACTATTTGAACTAAAGGCATAAGTGTTATTGAACACCTGAGATAACCTGTTAATCAGAGTTGGGCCTTGAGTTCCCTTGGCAGTAAAGTGAAAAAGGGAAACATATTGTCTTACTGTTAGAGTTCTACTTCATTGACCCATGATGAAAAGAGCCATCTGCCTCTTGACCAATGAGAACTGAGTTTGAAGATACATTATATATGTCCTCACCACCAGCAAATGGGGTAGAGGGAGAGAGGGGGAATTATTATTATACCATCTTTCAGATTTCTTATTAGTGGCCTAAATCTTCGTATTAGTCTGTGGTTCTCATGTTAGGTCTCCAGACACCAAGGTATCTTTATGGACATCATTTATTATATATTTCCTTTGTTCATAATAAGTAGGGAAGTGAAAGAGCAGTTGTTTATTTTACCTTCACTCTGTAATGTTCTGGCTAGTTTCTATCTTCTCCCTTCTCCATCAATGGTTCTCTTGGAATAACACTCAACCAGGGCATGGCATTTGAACAGGTATGAAAAATAGACATTTTTGTCTGCAGAGATACATTTTTCTTAGAACCACAAAAAGTATTTATCACAGGGATCCCTGAAAAATAGATATTTGGCATAATAGTAGACAACATGTTCAACCTGGATTTTTGGCAAAATAAAATCAGAAATGGTATAAAAATGAATGACACGTCTTTAAAAGACTAAAGAATCCATTAATTGTTATAAAGCTTAAAAGTAATATTGTATACATAGGAAATGCAAGGTTGGATCATTTTAGTCATTCAGAAGTTTTGTTCTCTCATAGTGAATACATATTCTTCTGTCTATTTAAAAGTGAAGATAAGAAAGTTTAGAGCCTGAGAGAAATTCAAAAGTCATCCTGTCTAACCTTGTCACTGACCAATGAGAAAAAAAATCTGCAATCTTAAGAGGGTAAGTGAACCAGGATGAGAACAAGGAAAACGTCTATACCCTGCAAGTTCTCTTGCTAACATGCTCTCTTGGCAACATGTTTTGGGGGCCCTAAAGATTAAATTAAAATGAGTAGAATGGGAAATAGATTTCTGCTGAGCAGTAGAAGAAATGTTTGACAAGTAGATCTTGTTTTGGTTAAACTTTATAGGCGTTCCTAGCATGTATTAAGTGCCATATAAGAATTAGCTATTATTTTTACCTTGCACCCTCTGTAACTATAACTGTTCAGACAGAGGCTCCATGATCTGTTGACAGGGATGTAACAGAGGAGATTCAAACATTGGAGTATTTGGAATCTATACCATTCCAACTAAGATATTCTGTGATGATGTTATCTCAAAGTAGTAGAGATATTTTTTGCTGCTCTGCACAAGTATTTTCTTTTCAATGATATCAAAATATCCTTCCAAAGACCCTGCTCTACCCATTTTTGTATGTATGTATGTGTGTATGTATAATATATAATATTGAATTTCTAAATTACTAATATTAGAAATGCTTTTAAGATGTTTTCTTCCTTTGTATTAAATTTCTGTTTTCCCTCACCAAAACCTGCTTCCTAACACTCAGGATTCCCCATCTCAGTCAATGACTACAATGGTCATCCCATTTTACAAGCCAGAAACTTGGAAATTATTCTGGACTGCTAATTTCAGCTTCCTGCCATTTTTAATCCATCCACAAGTACTATAAATTCTACCTCCAATATCTACCTTGCATCTTCCAGTTCTTTTCCCTCTCCATTGCCACCACCCTAGCCACCATCTCTTGCCAAGACTATCACAACCATCTTCTAACCATGTAAGAGTTTCCAGTTTTTATTCTTGCCCTTCTCCAATCTATTCTATTGCCACAGCCTAGAGTCCTGAAAACCAAATCAGAATGTGTCCCTTTTATGCTTAGAAAAACTCCTAGCTCTTTTATACCTTCAGGTCTTTATGCTCTGCTATTTTACTGAAATAAGTTTTACATTCTTCACGTGGATAAGTCCACTTCATCTTTTGGATTTCAGAATAAATGTCACCTCCTCAAAAGGGCCTTCTCTAGCCGTTCTAAAATTGGTCCCTCCTGTCCTTAGTGTCTCTTATATTTGTTTCTTTCATAGTGTTTATCATGGTTTGTAATTATTTTATTTATTTGTTTTTTAATCTATGTATTTTGATAGAAAATTTAAGGTACATGAGGCAAGGGCTATGTTTGTCTCATTCATCACTTTCTCCCCCTAGCACATAATGAACTCTCCATAAATATTTACTGAATAAATAACAGATTAAATAAATGAATGAAATGGCTCAGTTGTCAAGAGCACTTGCAGCCACTTTTAAGGTCATGGCAATAAGAAGAAATGGGAACTGAGAAACATATCATATGAAACAGACACTGAAGGTTTTGGCTTCCTTGTGTGAGGGACAGTGACTTACTCATTTTTGTTTCCAGTACTTAGCACAGTGCCTGAAACAGCACACAGTCTTCAGAAACATCTGCTTCATGAATGAATGATGTAATAGATGATGGGAACTTAAAGCTAAAAGAGATGGTGTAAACTTTGCCATTTGGATGAACATCTATGTGCAAACACATGAAAGTTGTTTTGCAGTTAATGGTATTTTCGAAGATGTCATTATGCAGGCAATGATTCAGAGTTCTTTCATTAGAATTTATTGTTTAATATGTAGAGAAAAAGGGTTAGGCTTCCGATCATCAATTTTTAACCTATTAATGTCAGTGTCTTCTTGCATGATTGTGAGCAGCTCACTCAACTATTTGTGGTCTCAATCTTTTCTCTTTTTTAAAATTTGATCATTAATGCTAAAATCTGATTAATAATGAGGCTAATATTACTAATAGCATGAATACTACTATTAATACTAATACTAATAGCTGCAAACTAATGCTAAAAACATAATACAGAAATGGTTTTCTGATATCATTACACTTAAATACATTTACATTTAAAGTGGAAATAGTATCACAGATTCAGAAACATGATTTTTTTGTTTATATGGACTCTTAATCCAGGAAAAAATGAGGGACACTGGCCACCAACTGAAAATCCTTTATAACTCCCTATTGTCTCTAGAATAATATCTAAACACAACCTTGTATGGCATGTGGGAGTCTTCATGATTGAAGGACAATACAGAGTAAGAACTCCAAAGTTAGATGGTGCTGTGTGACCTCAAGCAAATTACTTAACCTCTCTGTACCTTACATTTCTCATTTATAATATGGGAATGATAGTAGTAAAAGGCTCATAAAGTTGCTGTGAGAGTTAAATAAGTCGATTCATGTATAACACTTAGGATAATATCTGGCACATTATAAATACTCTGTTTTGTATTTTATTATGATTTATAATGGGCTAATGAAATACATTAGGAGATTGCTGCTGGGTATTGGGTTGCCTTGATCAGGAATTAACAGCGATCAAGCTACTTTCATTTTGAGTGGCTCTGGGCTTTATCATAAACTAGGTGAAAAGGTGATAAAATGAATGAGCTCTGGGCTGATAAGGTAGAAATATAAATGCCATCAGTAGAGGTAAAAAGCTCAGTGGAATCAAATAGAGGAAACTCCAAGTGTATAAAACATAGAGTAGCAGCATTGTGAAATTTAAAAAAAAAAAGGCAATTTGCATATTCCTGGTGCAGTCTACAGTTTCTGGTCTACCTACATGATCCCAAATGGTCCCAGTCTTGGTTACAGTTATCACCAATTAATGATAGATTAGATATCAATGTTTTTAGATTCTGGGGCTGCCTGAAACATCCAGAAGAGCAAAACAGAAATTCCAGAAACTTATGGATAGTAAATGCCTTTTTTGACAGTCTGCTCTCAAGAAATTGAGCTGGGAGGAATTGGGTCTCCCTGGGACCTGCACTCTGCCCCTGCTCTTCCCCAGGTGGAGCTGCCTGATTGCTGTTCCCTCCTGCCCTCGTCTCCCCTTTGCCTCCTTCCTCTCCTCCAGGAATCTCCATTTGAGAACAGGGACTAGGATGAGGATAAAACCAATCACCAATCATGTTACATTCTAATTTACATTATTATCAGGACTATTACTATTGGGTTTTACTTACCATGAGTTCTCAGCAATTTTTAGGTTGGAACTATAAATTTAAGAGTCATATTTATTTTTGAATTTTCAGTCCTTATAAACCTGAAAACAATCCAGACTCAAAATCATAACTCCCTTTATTAAAGCAATTATTATAACACAATTTTTGAAAATGTGTAGAAACTGGGTCATTGATAACACATTTCTAAGGATTACAATTATGACTTGTATCAGAGTATTACAGAATGTAGTTTAGTATTGCTATAGTATAAAGGTATGTGTGACAATGAGGGTTTTGAGGTAGATAAAAGGAGTTCAGAACAGTGAGAAAAACATTTTACGCACAGGAAAATATTGTACTTTACCGTATTTCTTTGCTTACTTGGCTCTTTCCTATGTAAGACTGCAAGCTAGTGCTGGTAGAAAATCATATTATTTAATTTTTGTTTTTATTCTCCAAGCGTACTTTAGTGTCTCACACATAGTGGACTCTCAAAAACTTTTATGACAAAACAAACACACAATAGTATGTACGGGAATGGAATGCTGATGGCTGTCAAAGAGAACATGATAAATGGAGAAGCTTCATTTGCTCCATACTCATTTGGAGTTTGTGTCTTATGATGTTTCTTGTTTTATTCTTTTTCTAAAAAATTAACCGAAAGCATGATACGCTCCAGGTTATGAGTTCAGTTCTGCCTGGACTGGGAAGATCTCTAAGAAAGGGCAGAAAAGGGAGAGTCTCATCAGCATACAGCCATTCTCTTGCCTGGGAATAAAGATTAATGCCTTGCTATCATAATGTGGTCCATGTACCAGCAACATGGGCATCACCTGGGAACCGATGAGAATCTCAGACCTTATGCCAGACGGATTGAATCAGAATCAGCATTTGAAGATCTCCAGGCAATTCATGTGTGCGTTAAGTTCTGAGAAGCATAGGGTTAAAGCACATGCCCATTTAAGGAGTCTAGTGACGTGTTAGATGTGATGCATAGCATAATGGTGAGGTCACAGAAGGCTGTGGTTTTAAATCCGGGTGACTAGGAAAATGATGGTCACATTAACTAAAATCTGGAAGATCAGATGAGGAACTGGTTTGCAGTGGGAGTGAAGGAGAGGCATAGTGATGCCACTCAGTTTAGAAAAGAGGAACTGTGCTGCCCATGCTTTTTGCTAATCAAATCAATAGCAATGAAATGCAGTTCACTTCCAATATCAGAAGCCCACAAATCTAGAGAGAAACTGCAAGAGGGAAGAAAAAGAAAAACATTTTAGGTTAATTATAAGTAAAAAGAAATGACTTGTTTAAAGATATTTGAACTCCTAAAAGCCCACAGAGGCAGTAACTGTCCCACAGTCCCCCTGCCATCTGTATGCAGCTAGAATATTCCCCTGGGCTGGTTCTATCAGCCCACTCTCCATATTTTTCATTCTTGCTCCTTGCACATTTAATACCTTGAAAAACAATCTTTTAATATTGTCTAAAACCCATTTTGGATATCCACACTGTGTAAAATGTGTGTAAAAAGCCTCTTAGTACAATTGTTTTCAAATGACACTGTCGATGTATTTTTCTTCATTTTTGTAATCATTATTTCTCACTGTTGCTTATAATAACCTCATATGAGCCTAGAACTGAAATCTGTTTCCTCGCTTTTTTTTTTTTAACTTAACCTTCATTGTATGTCACTGTTACTCTTTTTATTTTCTATCTTGTAATGATTTTGTCAGGTCCTTCTTGAGAAATATCGCAAGCTTTCATTTTTCTTAAAGAAAACGGCCTAGACTCATTTACATGAACTTTACAAAAATATGCATATGATAGGAATATAGATTATCAGTGGAGGTGGGGGACAAGAAGAGAAGAAAACACTACTCAGTATAATGCACCTTTTATTGTCAGATCTCAAAGTGCTTCACAACTGTTAACATATCATTGTCATTTCCCTGAGAAAGACATCAATAGTATTAAACACATTTTAACAGATGAAAAACTAACATCAGAGATCGGTGAAGTGATCTGCCGAAAGCCATAACAAAGGTCATGGTGGAGTGGGGCCAGAACTCAGTGTCCTGATACTGGTAGCACACATCACTTATCATTGGTTACTTGGCCCTCACTCTTTTTGAAAAAAAAGGAGAAAAAAAGCTATGGTCCATTAACCCAGCATAGAGTTTGTTACAAGCTGTATTCTTTTCTCTTGCCCTTCTCGCCGCCCTAATTCTCTAGCACTTCTGCTAACCTAGGTCCTTACCCCCAATCTCCTGATGTTCCCTCCTCTCAGAAGAGAGAAAATAAATACTGGAGATAAGATAAAATGAACATTACGGCTGTGTTGCTCTGTGTGTGTGTGGGAGGGGGGGTGCGCATGCATATGAGAGAGAGACAGAGAGACAGAGACAGAGAGAGAGACTATCGGTGTGTATTCATTCAATATCTGAAAGGATAGTTGACGTGTCTCAATTTTTCAAATAAGAAAGGTTACTTTTAGAATTATTGTTATCATCGGACTAAAATAACAACATGGAGACAAAAACACTGTTCCAATTTCTGTTAAAGGTGAATGACGAAGCCCAAACAAATTTTTAAAGTTTTAGTGCTTTAAAGAAAGGCTACCTGAGCTCCAGATGAGCTGGAGTTTCGTTTTGCACTAGCACTGCCCTACTCATCACTAAACCTCTCCCAAGATGTATCCTCACAGGTCAGTAAAAGAAAAAGCAGCTCTGCTTGGGCTTCTTCCTGCAGTGTCCTCTTCAGCCTGCCCGTGTCATATCCTCTCGGCACTGTGCCATACCCCTGGGGAACTAATATGTTTGAGGTCACTTGGAAATTATGGTAGAATTGATCTATGATAAGCTTTGAAGATCAGGCTGGAAGCGGGCACATGTAGGATAAAGGAAAGTTTGCATCTGCAAAGACGGTGAGTGAGGACCAGGGTAATTGAGCGTGCCGCTCACCTTGAAAACAAACGGTACAAGATTTTAATCATTCTTTGATTCCACCCAACTTGACCTGAATTCTCCTTATTTTTTAATAGACTGGCTTTGTTGCCACCTAACTTGTCTTACCCATACCTGAATTTTGACCTGGCCATCACTGACATTTCCACAAATGTTCTAAATCTAACCTGATTTTTCACCATCTAATGAAAAAGCATGTTCATATTCAAGATGATCTCTCTTCTCAAGTCACTAGAAGACCAGCCTCCAAATTTCTTACTCTGCTGATACTTCCAATTCACTTTGCCAAGACCTCTCCAAGATGCTGTGTGGATATAACTATGCTGGACTGGCTGCCCAGTGTGTTTTCAGGTGCAGTTGTGCATAGTGGCCATGGCGATGTGTACACTGAGCCTCAAATTCAATCCAAACCTTATTGTCTGCCCTGCATTGTTAATAATAATAACTATCATCACTGCTGATTATAACAATAACTCTGAACAAAGCAGGAGTCTTGCTAATGATGATTGTGAGGATACTAAGAATTCTTAACTAAAATAACAACATAATTTCAGGGTTTAATCCTAACAGGCCAGAAATTAAATGCGGGCCTAGAAGTCAAGGGAATTGAGGCATAATCTACATAGTAGTTGCAAAACCATTATTTCTCCCTCGCGTTAGAAATCAGATTGAGAGCAGATTCAAGATCACTGTTGTGACTGGATTTGGTGATAATTAAACTCTTTTCTTATTTTATGAGAAGCATTTTTCAGAAGATTCAATGCACTGCAATGTCTTCAGAATTTCCTACAGTGTCTTATTATGGCATGGAAAATAGTAGATATGTTAAAACAATCGAAGAGTGGTTCAGGTTAAGCATAAGGTACACTTTAAAAATTCATGTTTCTTCTCATATGTTTAATAAATAAGCTGTACCTCTGTATGTGCACTTCCTGAAAAATAAATAAATAACTACATAAACAACTACAGGAATTTAATAGAGTAAATAACGTTAATTTTTTTTACTATTGTTAATGTTAATAATGGTCTGAAAAATGATTCTAGCTACTTTCTCACTTCTCAACATATGATACCATATGAAACACAAACTGGATAACACCGGGTAGCCTTAAAAAGGTCAAAATAGATACATTTAAAAAATGTTAAATTACTCTTAAGGGCATTTTAAGGTGAGAATTCCAAGTTTCACCTGTTCTTCCTCTTTGTTTTTCTTCTGTTCTGACACAGGTGTTAAACTGAATGCAAACAATAAAATCGAACTATGAAAAGCCTGGATAAAAGATGAAATATAGAAATTAGTTGTGTATACGCATACATATGTGCACACACATACCTACACACATGGTTTTGCAGCATAATTCTTTTCTTCCTCAAATCGTATTCTCTACAATGTCTCCCTGTGCTACATTAATCTTTTTTTCAATTACAGTTGACATACGACATTATATCAGTTTCAGATGTACAACATAGTGATTAGACATTTATATAACTTACGAAGTGATCACCCCAATAAGCCTAGTACCCATCCGACACCATACATAGTTATTAAAATATCACTGACCATATTCCCTATGCTGTACTTTACATCCCCGTGACTATTTTTACAACTAGCAATTTATACTTCTTAATCCCTTCCTTTTCGTCACCCATCCCCCAACACTCCTCCTATCTGGCAGCCATCACTTTGTTCTCTGTATCTATGAGTTTGTTTCATAGCTATGTTAATCTTTTATCTCTCCTTCTCATTTTGCATATTAGTCTTGATTTAACTCTTTAACATTTATCCTGAACAGACAAGAGTCATTCAGGAAGCATTTTAAAATGTAGATTTCAGAATTCCACTTGCCCAAAAGTTCTGATTTAGTAGGCCTGGGACTTGACACAGAAATATGCATTTTTCAACAAGTACACTTGAGATCTATGAGGCAAGTGGTCCAGGAACTCCAAATTTGAGAAACACACTGACCTAAAACCACAACAAAGACACTTAGAGTCTTCAACAGGCCAACGATTGTTGGAAATAAACTTCAGTGGACAGTAATGAATGAACTAAGTAACAACTCAAAATATGTCACATGTGGATCTTTTTGATGAAATGTTTAATTAAAACCATTATGTGACCACCGACACTCTCTTAATGGAAGGGATTCAGAGTCTATGACACCAGGGATAAAGTGATAGAAAAGAATGAGCATGTAAATAAGGTGGGTAAGGATGAAGGTATTAGGCTTTTTTTTAATTATCTTTCAAAGTCTGAGATTTACTAATCCTTAACTAGTTCTCATCAATTATTTTGTTCAGTTTTATGGGATAGAATTATTTTATCAAGTATCCCACAAACATTTCTGGGTAGAGCTATTTAATACCAAGAAACAGTTTCCCTCAGTTCTTTTAAGGCCTTCTTCTTAGAGACAGAAAACATATTTTTCCTACAAAGATGAGTGTGGTTCAAAGGGTTCAGGTTTGCTGACCTAACGTAGTCAGCTCATTTTTTAAAAGATGCTTGGAATTTGCACAACTTTTTATGTTTTGTCCCTAAATTAAATGTTATTTTGATATTTACATCTTGAGAAGAAATTATCTGTAACATGGTTTCAATTACTGTTTTGAGGAAAATCACCAATGTTTTTTTCTTCATGTTTTAGTGTTATGCATACTGACATTAACTTCAAAAGGCTGGGCAGTAGAATTCCAAGACCCTTCACTTATTTTTTCAGTAGTTCTAATAATAAAAGTTGGTCATATTTTATTGTTCAATGATAACTTAGGATTTCACACAGTATTTCTTTAGATTTTCCCAGTCAGCTTTAAAATAGACGGTAGTAGAAAGCCGTTCACCCTCGCAAGGGGTTCAGTTTTGACCTCAATTTCAAACTCATACTAAATTTGGCAAAATGTACCCACAGAAGGAAAGGAAATTTTACCGTAGTTAGTGTTGAACGTCTTTTTGAAATTATTTGACTGATGTACACTCATATTATTCCTTAAAGACTCTTTAATGAGGCATTTCTCAAGAAATTTTGATGATAATCTGTGGTGGACTGATTGGTAGTATTTACGTAGTTCTGAGGGACCACAAAGTTACATGTGTGTGAATGAGTTACTTCCTATTAAATAAATGACTCTTCTTTCATATGTGTAATAATACTTAGACTTTACTTTTTTTCCCTTTGGTCTCCCAAAGAAGTTTCTGTCTCTCCTGTCATTTGTTGTTGTTGTGGTGAAGTTATTTTTCTTGACGAGTTCCACCTACTCGCAGTTAACCTGAAGGTCTTTTCCACTGTAGACACGCTGTGAATGCGCAAAAAGGAAGCTTGTTATCGCAAGATCAGCAACTCAAATTACAGCGTGATCAGAAGTGACATCACTATGTGGTTTCATTAATGATACTAGAGGAGAACAAACTATTTTCAGTCATTCTTTCAGTGTCAAAAAACTATGCATGTTCTTTCCTTCATTTCTCATTCTCACTTCACCACCCTTACTGGTGTCAAGGGGTTCTTCTCAGGATCTCTTTTCTTCTTTATTACTAGTTTGTTACGAGTATGTCTATCTCCTGGTTCTGCCAGTGTAGAACAGAGCAAAAGCAAAACAAAACAAAGCACATTAACACTACTGACCTGATAACTTTCTTTTCCCAGAATAAGATCTAAAGAGAATTCAAGAAAACCACAGATACTAGAACTGATGAAGTCTACTTCCTGTGAATTAGTGTGGCTTGTTCATCAAATCATAACCCCTTTTCTATTCTTATTCTTTTTTTATTCTTAGTCACAGAACTTCTGTAATTGTACGTGGACCCCACTTACCACAAAGCCATGATTATTATATATGAGAACCTTGGCCCAGTTTTAGTCCTATGGCAACGATGACCTGTCCCCTGGACTGCCTTTTCACCCAGGCTTCTATTTGAGATCACAATGGTAATGAAATTGGTTGGTTTAAAACAGATGTGATCAGGGGGAAAAATTCATCTTTGCTTCAACTAAGCAAATTCTCTCCTTTAACTTTTCCAGTGGTGAATGGTGTGTATACGTGTGTGTTTTGGCAGATGGGGAACGATGAGGTGAAAACTGAAGTGTGGGGAAAATAAGGGTTCTGTACAATCATATTATATTCAAGGGGTTTGAAATGCTGATAAAGGAGTCTGAATGCCAGGCTGTCTTCTGCCTTCTGGGTTTGTTTATGTATCTCATAGTGGATCAGATGGAGCCAGAAACAATGTCATCAAATACACACTGTAGGCAAGTACTTAGCTTGTCTTGGCTTCAATTTCCTTAAGCCTAAAAACTGAGTTTCTAAACCTTCTCACTGTTGATTTTTAGGGATGGATAAGTCCTTGTCATAGGGGACTACACTGTACTCTACTGTAGGATGTTTAGCAGCATCCCTGGCCTATACCCACTAGATGCCAATAGTATCTCTACCAGTTATGACAGTCTTCAGACATTGCCATATGCCCCCTGAGGAAGTGGAAGAGGGCAAAATTGCTCTCGATTGAGAACTACTGGTCTAAACTAAAGCAGCTAAAATTTATGATAGCTTTCTGTTCTAAGATTCCACAAGTATCCCATGACTAAATCTATAGCCAATTTGTTGATGCAAAAGACCTATTTTCAATTCTTACTGTATACCAGGAAAGATAGAGAGAAAAGATAAACTGAAATCATTTTCGTCCCACTTGTCAGTGGAACTAATTAAAGAGTTAATGGCAAAAGAAGTTTACATATATCATTAACCCAATTAAGATTTAGCCTCAAATATTTGCTGAAAGCCTCATATGAAATAACAATGGTAGCCATCATTTGTTGAACACTTACTATGCTAAATGCTTTCAGTGAGATCTCACTTAATGGGTGAAGGTTAAAGAAATTATAATTATTGGCTCTAACTTACAGAGAAGGCAAGTTAAGGTTTAAGGACAATGAGCAAGTTGCCCAGGATCTCACTGCTAATAAATGGGTGAACAAAAGTCAAAGCCAGACATATTTGCCCTACAATCTCTGATTTGGAACATTATTTTATATTACTCCCTGAGGTATTATGCCAGGCATTGTTTAAGCTTTTAATATTAACAGATTTATTCCTCGTCTCATGGTTATCTATGAGGTAGACACAATCATTACCCTCATTTTTCATATGTGGGAAAATCAGGGCAGAAACAGGTTATGTAACTTGCCAAAGGTCACGTAGCTAGTGGGTGGCAAAGCTGAGATTTCAACTCAATCCATATTCTCAGCCACTACTCTCTGTTGCCTTTCAACATAAAAAGCTGCAGTACCAGACCTTGGCACTCTATGAGTCAATGCAGATGAGTATTCTTTTGGCATTGTTCAATATTTGGTGAGATTTTTTAAACGGTGGGAGATGTTATCAGTCTCTTTTCCGTAAAAGAATGGTGATATAGGATAAGAATAACATTGAAATTATAGGGGTTATAATAAAAGAGATTCTCTGTGCATTGTTACATAGAAAGAGAGATTTGACTGTATTTCTCTCACTCCATCAAAAGAGTGAGACATTTTGAAATCCTCTGAATGACAGTTCTATACAAAGATTGACCAATAGCCATCCAGTTACTTTCTCATCATACCTTATCGAGTACTCGCTATGTCCTAGGCACTGTTCCATTTGCTGGGGATACTGCCACAAATAAGATCTGATTCCTTAAAAGCTCAAACACTAGTAGTAAAAGGAGCCTGCAATAATGACATGTATAGAGGGACAGAAGAATCACAGATGACAGAGCACATTTTTTTAGCTTGTAATAAGGTTGGCCAGGACAAGCTTCCCAAGGAAGAAGACTCTTGAGTGATTGTAAAGGATCATCAGACATCCCAGTTGGAGAGACAAGTATGAGGTGTAAAAAGAGGTAGCAATTTCAGAGAAAGAGGCATTATCCATTATGACTGAAGAAAAGAGTACTGCAGAGGACGAGAGAAAGAAAGAAAAAAAGATTAGAGTAACAGAGTGCCTTGAATTTAATCCTAAGAAGACTGAGCTTTTTTTGTAGGCGACATGTATTCATCAAAGAGTTTTAAGCAAAGGAGTGGCCAAATCAGACTTTTGTTTTAGAAAGACTTCTTCTATGTAAACAGTGGATAAAGTCAACATGTATCCAAGCATCGCCCTGCCATTGGGCAGCCAAACTTTTCTTCCTGGAGTTTATAGTTTGTCATACAAATGTGATGACTTAATATAGAGTAAAGTGCCAATTTGGCCCAAATTTTTCTGTCACTGCTTTACCATAGGGCTAATTAAACTGCCCTATAAGTTTCCTCCTGGGACACATTTCCTTGAACAATAGGGTCTAGGGAATATATTTATAGCTTAACCTTCTTTGACCACAAAAGAAATCTCCTGAGTTAAACTGGTCTAAAACGTTTTGGTGTTGGTGAAAGTAAAAGCAGGAAGTGCCGAAAGCATTAATATTTTATGCCTATAAGGCAGCTTTGTAGCAAGGGTTCTCAGAGCTTAACCAACATGCATGTAAAAAAATCTTTTTGTCTATGTGGTGAAAACACAGAAATCTAGAGGTAATGATTAAACTTGCTGTGGTCTCACAGTCATTAACAGAACCTGTACTTGAACCCCTCTCACCTTCTGTGCTGCCTTCTAGACTGGAGGAGAATCCATACTGGTTGGAGTTGGACCTCTAACTAGAGAAGCTGAATGTTTTGAAAGAGATGCCATAAATGCTTAGGTCTTTAGGGCTTCCTAGTTAATTAAGTAGCTATGTTGGGACAGTTTCTCACCTAGATGGCTACAAAAGACAAATAAAAATCCACATGATCCACACGAACCAGTGAAACCAGCTTTAAAAAACATCACATGTGGAGAAGCAGCTCCATAAGTCCCTCGTCTGGGTTGCTTTCCTAGCTTGTGCTCATAACCAGGCAGGAAGGAGAGGTCATATGGATGCACTCTTAGTTCTTACACGAACCATGATCATGTCAGGAGTGAAAAGGAGATACAGTACCTGAGAATTCCCAGTGTATGCAGACTTAATATAGTCTCTTTTATTGATAACTCAAGCCGATCTCATTGTGAATGACAAGAGCTCTACCAAGTTCTTCTTCAAACCATAATTCATGGTAGAGTTAGTATGCTTCTCTACCCATAACTATGGCTTCCTTAATTTATATGTGGATTTTTTTCTGTACAACATCATTTACATGAAGAAGGTCTCTGTAATTATGTAGCTGGCAGTTTAGTCACAAGTGGATCCTCTACTCTATTTGATTGGACCCTAACTTGTCTTACTTTACTCTTGTGGCCTGAGGAATGTAAGCAATTTGCAGCTTCTTTCCTCATCTGCATCTTGTTTCTTCCTCCTGAGGTTCTCCAGAATCTTCCTGAATTCTTTGACGTAAAATGCTCAGCATCTACTAAGTATACTAATTTTATGGATTGTTATCTAATCAACAAAAGGAAAGAGGAACTTAGAAAGAAGAAGGCACAATCTTGCACCCAGCTGCCATTTCATAGAAGTTTGTGGTTAGAATTTCTTGTTCTACCTGAGACATTAGTTCACTGAAGTCATTCTCTCCAGTTTTCATGGCCTTCAGCCAAGCAAGTAGTCTTTTTTCCCACCCCTGTTTTTTGCCTGGGAATGATGGGGTAAAGAATAGGGACGCCAGGAGAAAAGTTTTATTTCCTTCTACAATAACACCTCTTCATGGCTGGAACTGCAATTCCATTCTGTGTTTTAGGATGTTTATATCAATTGGATAAACTACAGTTTGGATAAATTACAGTTATCATTTCAAGTGGAATCATGCAAAAGGTAGTGAAACCTACTGAGATTTAAACTGAGCTCTATAAGTAACCAGATGAGTGATTTTTGAAAAAAGCGGTCACGTCAGCTCTCTGGGCTGGGATTTTTCTCACTTGAGAAATGAGGGGGTTAGACTAGAAAATGAGCTTTAGGACAAAGAGTCGTGATTCCAGCCATCATAATGCTGGCTTTAACATTTTAGGGTCATTGGGTTCCTTTGAGGGTCTAACAAAAACTATGGAAAAAATGATAATGATTCAGAAATTTTGGAAATGATTCAGGGGATTCATAGACATTTTCTGCTCCCACCAGC
>NW_006432447.1:12327754-12434715 GCF_000325575.1 Pteropus alecto | reverse complement strand
CTCCTTGAAGAAGGGGAAATTCTTCAAATTGCCCAGGATAGGCATGTGGTAGGTACTCAAATATGATCCTGGAGTGAATGAATGAATTTAGTCTATCATATGAATATATTTTTTCTACATTCACAAATGCAGTCTTATGTCACCAATATCATCTCTCGAAATAAATCATTTATTAAATATCCACTTGTCTTTATTGTTAAATTACCTGCAAAGTAAATAGTATTATATATTCTAATGACTGGTTCATACTCAATAGGTGCTAGCTAGCACAAGATCATACAGAAGTGAGAATGATCCAGAAACCCACCAATTACCTCACTGACCACCAGAGTTTCTTCAGCTGCTCAAGCTGGCATGCACTCTCATGCCAAGTTTTGTATTTATTTAGAGAGGATGATCTCCTCAGAGAGAGGGGGGCATTTCTTACTTATGGTTATCTGAGCATATCCCCTCGAAAACTCCAAATAAAATTTCTACTCAAGCTTGGTAAAGATTTTCAGAAGGTTTTAGAATGACATATAATTCATTCAAATCAGTTGGTCCTTCCCAGGATGTGATGCCATCTTTTTATTTATTTTCCTATTTTCTTATTATTTTTATTACCTCGAACAGCATATAATCTTAATGGGATCTACCATCATTTGAGAAGAAAAAGTGGAAAACTCCTAAAATATTGATCACAAGTGATAAGGAATCAGGGGCTTTGCCCATGGATTAAAAATTGGCTGTCACTGTGGTATTTGATTGTAGTTATGATCTTGTTTATTGCCAGGTGGCTGGGATGGCAGGTATTTCTTTTTCTTTTCTTTTTTTTTTTTTTTTTTTTTTTTTTTTTGCTGTTTCAATATTACCAGCCAAATGCCACCTTGATTTCTCACTACCAGAGCCTGTCTTTTGACTCATCTCAGAGAAATCTGGCATAATTTGTGTGCTATCTGATTGTACTCCAAACTCTGGCTGCCTGGTATAGTGTGGTAAACTGATCCAAAACATCTGTCTTCTGCTTTGTACTCTAAATTCCTAAAAGAGGACATAAGATAATGCAAAATAGAAGAACTCCTTTTGTGCTTCAAAAGTTATTCAAAACTTAGTTTTTCAAACAAACATTTAGAAACAGATTTGTCTTCCATAATGGATTTCAAACACATGTTGAAATAAATAAGAGTGCACATTCATTCTCTAGTACTCACACAACTGTAAGACATTTAGTCAATCAATGTGTCTTTCAGATTCACTAAACTCTCATTATTCAGAAATAGTGGTTTACTGGTGCACTGGTGGCCCCCAGTGAGCAAGCTTCCTGGTAGTCATGCCCTTGTATATTCATGCTCCTTAAGTGTTGACTCTATGCTCGAACATGTGACTTGCTTTGGCCAATGGGACCTTGAAAAGTTTCATACAAGCTGAGCTTTAAAAAATGATTACACTGTAGTCTAGTCCTCTTGGCATACCTCATCTTGGAAGTCCATTGACATGCTAAAAGATGCTCGGTCTGACTAATAATTGTTGAGAGGCCATGTACAGAGAGGCCCTGGAAGAAAAGAGCCTTCCCCCGAAGTCCCAGCCTCAGCAAATCTCTCAGGTGAATGCAGCCAAATAAGAGATCTCAGCTATACCACATGGAATAGAAAACTATCCAGCTGAGCCCAGCCACCCCATGGAATAATGAATAATAATAAATTATTGTTCTTTTAAACCTCAGGGAAAGCTGAGGAACAGAAACATTCATTATATAGTTTTCAATCCACATTTCATTTAATACTATATATGTATGTGTATATGTATCTTATGAGTATCTACATTGCAGCATATAATATGTGTCTGTAAACACTGTAATACCAATGGTAGTGCTTGCTGTTTTTTATTAGTCATATAAAGTTCAAACTCTAATGTTCATAGTGAAGAAGAAAAATTGTCAAAAGAAAATTTGGCTTCAATTAAGGTCTCTTTTCCCAAATTATTTTTTCTTCATATTTATACTCAAAATAAATAAAAGCATTGACTAAAACTTGCAAAATTCTAAAGTATTAAGAAATAAATATATATTAATTGGCTGTGCCCAGGGTTAAAGATGTTAAGTATACAAATACATTTTAAAATTGAAGTGTAAACTTAAGCATATTTTATTACTTTAAAAACTTGTATTTTCTTGTTGAAAGATTATAGGCTTAAGTTTTTCTTTATTCCCACCAAACTGATGAATTTAGTTGATAAATCAGATATTTTTCCTACTTTTGTTCATACTAAAGTATAAACTAATCAATTAGTAAACTAAAGATCAAAAGAAAATTTTACCAAAGTCACAAAGCACATGTGACAGAGCCATTTCCAAATGGTTGATTTGGAAGCCTCTGTTTCTATAATTCTCTAAGCCAGGGGCCAGAAAACCTTTTCTGTAAGGGGCTACAGATTAGTAAATATTTCAGCTTTGTGGACCCTCCAGTCTCCGTTGTAATAACTCAAGGTTGCCATTGTAGTACAAAAACAGTCAAAGGCAATAAGTAAATGAATGGATTGTGGCTGTGTTCTAATAAAACTTTATTTATAAAAACAGGTGGTGGACTGCATTTAGCTTGCAGCTATAGTTTGACAACTGCACCTTTCTCTTCAGTGCCCCTTCCCAAGCCAGTGATAACCAAACTTGAGCTCAAATCAGAATTATCTAGAGGGCTTATTAAAACATGTTGTACCCCTCTCCCAGAGTTTCTGGTTCAGTAGATCTAGGATAGGCCCAAGAATTTGCATTTCTGATTAGTTCCTGGGTGATATTGATGCTGCTGGAACAAGGGTAGCATCCTTGAGAACCACTTTGAGAACCACCACTCAAAATATACAGGATTTTAGTTGCTGCCTGTAAGGTAGAACACCATTCTGAGGACCTAAGTCTATCTTGCTACATTTTTAGCGAACACAGGCGTCCTGAGATGACAGTTTTATTTGAATTCTTGTCTTCATTTCCTCTTCTTCTTTGTTTTACGTTGGGTCTATGAGGAGGTTGTGCTATCAAGAGCTGGAGGGGAGAATGATTTGGAGAGTTATAGTGAACGTTAAACATAGATTGAGAACGCCTATCTCCACCACCTACTCCATCCCTTTGTGCCTGTCTTTTCTCCATCTTCTGAAGATAAAACACTTGTCAGTTTTAATCTTGTCTCAGACAAGCCTCACACAGATGCGTACATAACCACATATTTGTGTATGATATTTATGTGAACTTTGAAGGTTATGGACTTAGGATAACATAACCTAACAGAATAACCAACTAAGCTTTCTATGGAGGTGACAAAATGCCTTTAGTCTCAATGCTGGAGTGAATTGAGAGACAGAGGAAACAATGATGAGACATCTGAACATACACATGAAATAAAAATAACATTTACTACACACTATGTCAGAGTCGGGTCCTGGCATTCATCATTTCTTTACTCTTCACAATAACCCTGTAGGTTAGAAGATTTTATCACAGGGTAATTAGAAGCAAGGACTCCTGAGTCATAACCCCCATGAGGGCATTCCAGATTTTGACTTACTATATCTATGATCATGGGCATGATTTTGACCTCTTCTTTTTTCATCCATAAAACAGGATGATGATTGCACTTCCTTTAAAGGGTTATCTGAGAACTAAATGAGTTAATATATAGACAGAGACTGACCATGTGGTAAATACTTATTAAAATGATACATACTATTAAATGCATTTTATAATTGAGAGATAGAACAATTAATTCAAAGCTATTTTATTTATGTAATAATCACGGAAGAAAGATTTGAACCCATCTGTGGCTGATTTCAAAGCTTTGGCACCTATAGAAGTAGAAATGCAAGCAGAATGAAAGGAGCATCCAATCCCTTTTAACAGGACAACAGGCTTCGGAACGCACAGCAAAGGATAATCCCAGTATCCAGAAACAGAGAGAACTGTGCAGGAATGTCCGTTCAAAGAAGAATGGGCTTTTGTGACCGTGGGCAAGAGAAAAGACTTGGGATACAGCCATGTCCGTGAGAAGTGAGGAGAGGGCCTAATGGTACAGAGCAATAGCAAGACTGCCTTGGATATGAGCTATGTCACTGGAAGCAAGAGACTATTTCTGTGGCAAAATTAAGGCCACAAATTTAGGATGAGCCCCCTCCCAAAACACACACATCGCAAATTGAATTAAAAAGAAAGAAAATCCCTAAATTAAAAAAAAAAAAAAAATCTTTTCAGTGATTTATTCAAAAATGAAATAGAAAATATTTTTAGAATAATTTGTTATTCATCAATAATAATAAATGGGGAACAAATCATTATTCCTTCATCATTGCTCCTCCCAGGCTCTTGTTGTTTAGCTAAGTAGGGCAGAGGGGAAGGAGAGCTTGAGGTAGTTGGGAAAATATTTTTAAAAAATGTTTGTGAAAATAATTTTACAAGCTCTTCTGTTTTCCAACAAGGGGCATATCTGTCTCCAGAGCCTTGCAGCTGTGCCTCGCACAGAGCGAGCTATTAGGTTTACAGCTCCCAGTAAATAGCTTCACATAGCTCTGATTGCACGGGGCCCTCTGAGGTCTTGCTGCAGGTTTGGTTTGGTTTCATGGTGATTTTATATTTCCTGTTCAAGTTTTTATTAGTTTTATATAGATACATAAGCAAGAAGGGTCAAGGGGGAGGGAGAAACACAAGACAACAAAATGGAATTTTTAAGCTAGTAAAGAAATTTAAGGAAATAAGATGTTGCTCCAGTCGTGGGAGGCTGACGCTGGAGTCTGAATCTCCAAGCCCAGATTGAATCAAAGACCTGGTGCCAAAAATCCATGTAGAGTGGACCTATTGCATCTCCCAACTTGTTCTCCCGTCCACTCCTTCCATGTAAAAGGACTATCTTGCCAAAGCTCTTTCATTGCTGTAAACATTAGAAACAGAGAAAAAATTACACATATAGACCAAGGTTATTCTAAATCTATTTCAGCTGGCGGTAAAGAGCAGGGGCTCGGGAATCACACTTTCCGGGTGTAAGTCCTGGACGTTCCACATTCTAGCCATGAGTTCTGGCACACCAGTGTCCTCATCTCTCATCTATGAAATGGGAATGACAGTAGGACTTAAACCACATAGCTGTGTGCGTATAAATTCTCACTTAATACTAAATGAGAATCAAGAAAAAAATTATAATAAATGCTATTTATATATATATATACATATCCAATACATGTGCAAATATATATATATATGATATACATATATGATATATATATATATATATTTATAAAAGTACTAGGCATAGCGCAAATAAATAAATATAATAAAATACTCAAGACATTACCTGCCAATAAATGTTATCTCTCAGTATTATGTTTAGTATTACTATTATTAGTCTTGTTTTAATTAAATATTGATTTTCACAACTAATTTGTTTTACAGCATTTTCCTTAAATGCTATTATATATGTTCCTGGTCTATTGCTCTTGGGTCATGGTTGAACCATGCAATTAAGACACAGAGATAGAAGGCCAGTGGGTGTTCATTTATCTGTGGTAAACACTCTTTGAAAATGAAAAGGTGTCGTCTAGAGCCATGCTTCTCAAGTATTAACATTTGAAGAAATTACCACGAGATCTTGTGAAAATGCAGATTCCCACTGACTTGGGTGGGCCTGAGCCTTTGCATTGCTGCTGGTCCGTAGACCATACTTTGAGACACAAGAGAATTCAGGAGTAAGCACTCACCTGGGAAGCAGAACCAAGGCACATTCTTACTTCTATTGTTGAATTCAAATGGTATTTTGTGAAATTCACTCATTTCCTTCACCCTGTCAACTTGCCAAATGAGCACTGGAGATGTGCAAGAACTACAGGAAATATATTGAGGAATGTTAAGATGCCTGAGGCACAATCCTCCTGCTCTCAAAGATTTATCATCTAATAGTGCAGAATGACACACCAACACACACACACATGAACACCATCCATGACTACAAGGAAGAGCTACTAGTTTCCAGAGGAGGAAGGGCCACCCCTCAACCAGAAGAAATTGGCCCAATTGCTTTGCCTCAATCTGTCCCTCTGCAAAATGGAACGAATTTTCTTGACACCTGGCTCTTAGGAATATATTAAGAGCTCATTAAAATAACAGTGGTTTTGCAAGCAATATCCTATAGAATTTTTATTTATATCAGCAATAAAATAAATATTCTCGTTATGACTAGAAAGCTTATTTGAGGTAACTCTACTTATTATTCTACATAATTCTAAGTATCAGATTGTCTCTTACTATAATAGAAACAAAATGGCTTTCTTGGCTGACTTCAAAATGATAGGACATATGTTCTTCTTTCGATTTGGGGGTAAGATGACTCCTTGTGACTCTACTTTCAGCCATAAGCAACGTGGTAGGGTTTGGGAAGAGGGAGCTTCATCTCTCTGCTCCCCGTGCATGACTCTGGGTTATTAAGTAGAAGGAAACAAAGGGTAGAAAAGGAGAATCTTCTCAAGAGGTGTGGTCAAATATTCAGAGAATAACAAGCATCTGAAACAGAATGATAAATCTTATTGCAATCTTTCCATTATGTCAACGGATAAGAATGTCACCTATCATTTTGTCCACTTTTGAATGAACTGGTTACTATTTCCAGAAGGATTCCTTTTTCTGTCCTAAATATAATGATTTTTAAGTTTCTGGCCACCCTTAATTCAGAGCTCCTTGTGGAATTGGCTGAAGTCTCTGTAGGGACTGCACCACAGCTTCGCTTCTGCCTCTACACAATCCTACTTTCCTCTCCTTGCTTTTCACATGTGTTGATCTCGGAGGTATTCCCCAACAAACAAATTCCTTGCTAATCTCCATCTTAGAGTCTGCTTCTTGGGAGACACAGCACTTGACCTCTCTCACCAGGCCCCCATTTTACCCTGCGACCCTTCTAAACGAAATTTACACATCTCAGTTCCTTGAACAAGCCATGTACTCTCACCTCTATATTCTTTTGTGCATGTTCTTTGTCTATCACATTAGGCAATACCTAGCACATGGCAAATGTACAATAAATAGTTGTTGCTGTTCTCATTGTTGTTGAATGAATATAAGTCCCTGTGTTCGGAAAATGTCTTCCTGCCCTTCTTCCTCCAACCTCCCTTTCCTGGCTAAACTCATTCTCGTCTTTTCAGATGAATCAGCCTGAAGTTCATCTCCTCTGAAAAGCATTTTCTGATTCTTTTGCCCCTTTTCTTTTCTTGGAATTGTTATGGCTCCCTTTACTCTATCAGAGATTTTTTTTTAATACTATATTATAGTTTATTTGCCTATCTCTCCTACTCCACACAAATCTAGATTTTTGAACACCTTGAAGCCATGACTGATTTTTTTTTTTACCTCCGTTAAATTGTAGATACTCAATAAGTATGTGAAAAATAAAACTTAGATCAGTTATTTACTATCATTATCTGCATTAGAATTACCTGGAGAAATGTTAGAACTACAGATTCTCATATTTGACCTCAGACTCAATGCATAACTCCAGGATTAGGGCCCATTTCTGTAGTCCAGCCTTTGGGAACTGCTAACTAAGATGTCAACTTGACTATTACTGTTTCTACCGAGAAGAGATCCATTTAGCTATATCTTTACTTTTTGGACATTAGTTTTATCATTTATTTTTATTCAAGGCTAAGCTCTTGGTCAGGAATACACCACTCAACGATGTTTTTGCTCTTATGAAAAAAGATACTGTGCTTTACAAAAATCCAATTTGGGACTGAACATGAGAGCTGTGGAGACAGTTGTCTGGGTTGACTCCTTGTCCTGCCATTCCCTGGTTGTACAACTTCAGACAAATTACACCATCTCTGTGCCTCATTATCTTCACCTGCAAAACGGGAACAGTAATAATCCTTACCTCATGAAATGGTCGTGAAGATCAGATGAATGAATGCACAGGGAATATTTAGAAATGAACTTGACATATAGGAAAATCTTGATAAATGTTACTTATTTCTATTACTATTATAATTACTATTCTATTATTATTTTAATTTTTGCTTTAGGAAATTACCTTTGAGAAATGTATGAATTTGTAAGGGAGTTATTGCTTAACTGTCAACATTTAAAATATAGGCAGAGAAATGGATAACAAAATTCACAATTTGAAACTTTATCCCAAGACCTATCTTCCCATTGTTGATTTTCCATGATCTCCTGGTTCCTGGTGCTTGAAGATTTTTCTCACACTGTGTTTTTCTGGCAGGGCTTTCCAACTGTAAACAAATACGCTCTACAGTTCAACATCCTACAAGAGACTTGGGTGAAGGATGTTTTTTATATCTCAGAGGTTTGAAATTACGCAATCCTTCAGGTATAGTATTTCAACTGAGAGTGGCCTGTTTTCTGAAAGCCAGCTCTCCATACAGACAGTAGTATATCAATTTGTCACCAGCTTGGATATTCTGGCAGAAAACTGTGAAAATTACATACCTATAATTTGGTTTTCTCATTTTAGGGACCTTGACTGTCTAGGTGCTATCCAGTAAGGTCATTGACACTTAACAGAGAGCAGCTGGACTAAAGAATTTGATGCCAAAACTCAGCAGCCCCTGCTCCCCTCTCCGCCTCCACATTACCCTCTGGCAGGAAATTACACCCAAACCACAGAAAACATTGCAAATGCTTGCATCCAAAGAGTTATAATTAAGTTGATCAGCTTAAATAAAAAGGTTGTGACCTGTTTTTTACTTTTTGTAAATAAGACAGGTGAATAATCCATATTATTTGTCCCCAAAGTTTTTGTCCATTTGAAGGTAAAAAAAAAAAAAACCAAAGTTAGATTTCACAAGATTAATTTAGGGTAACCTTGAGGTATGGTTCGCACACAAAAAAAAAACCTTTCAAAAAATATTACTAAGGAAATCTGTGAATGTGTTTCTCATTGAAAAAAAAGAATTGCTTCTCAGAGCCCTCAATCCTGGATAAAGACAATGGAGATGTTTGACCTATAAAAAGATCAGGACTACATGAAAGATTCGAAAATCATTCCTACAGAAGATAAACTCATTTGAGATCATCCCATAAGGTAGAACTAAAGAAAGTGAATAGAAATATATAAAGAGAGAGACTTAGGGTCAACATGAGTTTATGATGTCAAATGTCATTGTATTAACAGCTGGCACTCTATTTACTTTTAGAAAGGGAATGATATTAGCTTAGGGATATACCCTGACAAGTGCTTTAGGAAGAAGATGAGCATTATAGAGAATTAAGTATGGGCAGAATATTCATATGTATGGTTAACTCTCTTTTGTCCCCTAAATTTTCAATAAATAATTGAACCTGTACAAATCTAATTCCTAGAGGATCTTTTATGAAAACAGGTGGAAGGGCTGAGTGTGGCCTCTAGGACAATGGAGTTTGGAAGCAAGGACTCTCGTGTTAGAGTTGGAATGTTGATAAACAGATGCACGAAGAAGTAAGTTGTCAGGAATTTGTGAAAATCGTGGAGAGGGCTCTGGACTTTCATGATGAGTTTGCCTAAATCCCTAAGGGATAGGGAAGTGCTGGCTTTCTGTCAACTTAGTTGCATAAGAAAGAACATTCCTACAGTGTACTGCTAGCTCATAAAGTACTCTCTCAGGGGTAATAAGACCTACCATGTTTTCCCCACGGGACTGTACTTTGGTCCCCTTGGTCAAGGAGTTGTGAGTCCATTGTGGGAGACAAATGAATGAAGGACTATGACAACTCGAGGGACATAAATGTGAAGATGCAGTTCTCACTGTTAAGTGAACCCAGAGAAGGAACCCCAAACCCAGCCTCGGAGGAAGACAGCATCAGAGAAGTTTTCTGAGAAGAGGCGAGATGGGGTGGGGCAGGGAGTAAATCTGAACAAACAGTATGTTCAAAATATGATATTGTTAACTTAAGGGAACAGTAAAACGTTGAGCATGGTTAGCTCACAGGAGCTAAAGTGAGAGATTTGTGCTGCCCAAAACAAACCTAAGAAGGTAGCCCGGGGGCCACATCATAAAGAGCTGCCTATGTCAATTAGTCTAAAGACTTTGGATTTTATCTTGAAGACAGTGAAAACTATTAAACAGGGGAGTGATGTGATTACATTTAGGTACAGAACAAAATATGTCAGGGGTCTCTAGACAACTATTTATTTTGCATGGCTTGACATTTTCCTGCCCAGCATTATCTTCCTAGTCCCAAAACTTATGTTTTCTTCAAAACCAACTTCCCCTATGAAATCTTATCCGATAATACCAATACCCTCCTTTGATCCTTGCAACATTTGTTTTTTGTTCCTTTGTTATTTACTTCCTTGCTCATTTTCTTCCATTCTAAACATTCTTCAAGTGTCATTTTGTATCTAAGTCTGTAAGTCATTTAGGACAGAGATTCACATTTCAACAGGAGACAGGCAGATATGGTAAACGAGTGAAGCAAACCAGGTAAAAGAGACATTTGTTTGCATGGTAAATGTGTAGTAGCATTCTTTACTTCCACAAAAAAAAAGAAAAGGGAGGAAGAGAGAAAGATATAAAACAAAAACACAGGGCGGTACTAATAGAGATGTGTAATTAACCACAGCATTGGAAAACGATAGGGATCAGTGAGGTCTCTGGCCAATCAGAATGCCCATTCACTTTCCTAAGAGTGGCAGCCACTACTTGATCCCAAATGATTGCTAAGATGCAGAATTAGAAGTCCAATGTGTAAGATATCTTGATTAAAAGAAGGAAAAAAAAATTAAAACCCTGGAAATTCAGATTTTATTTTTAAACAAAACTTTTTGAGTTTTATTTTTTCCCCTGGGTTGGAGAGTCATCTTAACATGCATACATTTTAAAACAGTAACAAGGTCTCAAACTGTTCCGAGCAGACACAGACGAGCACAGAAGGTTGAAAATTCCTATTTAAAAAATGGAGAAGTCACACACATATGGTGGGGTGGTAGTTTATTCTGCTCCCTCAAGTTAAATCTAAACTTCATTCACATTTTTTTTTTTATTATAATAATCTGTTCTTATGCTTGGTTGTGATGATCAGCATTTGGCTTCCCACCAAAGACTGTTGGTTCCTATCTCCTAACCAAATGGCTCTAGAGCCATGTCACTGCCCCCTGCAGATGGCTGGTAGATTTGCAATCAGTTGCTTGAAAGCATCTTTCCTTCAGTTCTTGTGCTCAGGCTAGACTTCCCCTCCCCACATTTCTGTCAGAAAGAGGTAAAGTCTCTAGACTTGGGAAAAGCCACATGTCTATGGAAATTTAGATTTGTATATGAAATATCCTGATATTTAACTCCTGGCTCAAAACCTTTCTAAACATTGCAGCCAATATCAGCATATCAGTAGCCCAGATATATCCCACAGATCCCCAGATTACAACTTCTATCATACATATTTATTTCATCATGTGGTCTAAAAACTTGCATGATAAATATAACTTGAAAACAAGGTGCTCTTACTCCTGCGATGTTTAGCACCTTTGTCTGTCATTCATTTGGCTCTTACTTTGTTTGGGCTTTTACAGCTATATATCTTTCATGTTTATTTCCAGTCTCCTCAAATAGATGAGACCTCTTAGACAGCAAAAAAACATCACTCGAGCATCTTTTTGTTCCTCAGCCACTAGCATAATATTTTTCTCTTTATAGAGATGTTATAATAACTATAAAAACTAAGATTTATTAATTGCAACCTACAGACATTATGAGTAGTGATTTATTCATATTATCTCATTTGCTTCTTGAAACAATATCACAGAATAATTATGGGCATTTTGATTTCTACTTACAAATGAAATCTAAAGTTTGGATAGGTTAAAACACTTGTCCAAACTCATGTATTTAGTAAGGTATGGAGTTAGGACTCAAACCTGGAAAGCTGGTCCCAGGAAGTACTGTTACACTGTTAAAAAAATGCCTGATGATGATAGGAATGACATTGATGAAGTCAGAGAACTTGAAGAAGGCATTTCTTCTGCCTCCCTCAAGCTCTATGACTTTACAAAGCTAATCCATGGATAGTTAATGTATTCCAAATAATTTTCAATGTAATAATGTCTAGTACAAAAAAGAAACTGGGGTGATCTTTTGGCATTATGAACCATCTCTACAGAATGATTTTTCAGCCATGGATCCAGAGTTAAGTCCTGATATCCTCCAGATTTGATTTGACTTTAATGGCTTAAGTTATATCTTCAAACTTTTTAAAAATACTAATTTAAAATACTAATTTAAAAAATCTGCACATTCAAATGGAAATTCAACCTACTGGATGTCTCCAGTGTGCTAAAACTAGTAGTCTTACTGATTATCCATATAATAAATACAAGTTATATATTTGAACATAAAGTGCATTTATACTAATAAAATATCACTTTTCTCTGCTTTACATATTGGAGTTTTATGTCAGATTTTGTTTGCATAATGCATTCTGCTCTGTGAGAAAGTTGGAAAGCCTCTTCCTTAATATATGGCTTCTTACTAAGTCAGTCCCTGCTCTTCCACATAATTACACATGCCTGAACAGCATTGTGTTATATTTATGGATTTTAAGACCAATCAATTATAAAGCGTACTATTATTATATGTACCACAAAGAAAGAAAAACATTCCCAGTGAAAATATTGCATACGATCAATTGAGATATCCTAAGTTAAAAAAAAAAAGTTCTCAAACCGATAGAGTATTAGTAATTAAGAACTTGAACTCTAAAAGAATATCTAGGTTTGAATTCTAGGGCATTTTACATAGTGTGACCTTCAGCAAATCACTAAACCTCTATTTTCATCTGCAAAATGGAACTATTATTGCAATCTAACTCAAAGAGTTATTGTGAGAATTAAATAAGAAAATAAGTATAAGACCAGGGGCTTGGGGTCATTATTAATGTTAGTTATTGTAATTATTATGAGTTCTAATAAATCCCTCGATCTTATGACCTTATTGTATAAGCTTGCCCCTATTATGGGAGGGGGCGGAAAAGTCAGCTTTGTGCGATAACTAAATAAATGCCTCCAAGTTTCTATGCTTCTCCTCTTAATCTCCTTTTCAGAAGCTCTTTACTTTTAGTCAGAAGAGTGAACATGTATCTGATTGAATGAGCTTTTATCCCTAAAAGAAGAGGTTTGCCTGATGATACAAAGCTCTGTTCAGATGCCAATTTAATTTCTTCTGATGGAAAGGTTATAGAAGCTTTTAGCCCTCCTTGGTGACCTCCACATCACGCAAACAGATTTCTCCTGCTCTTGTGTCCTATAGCCCCAATGTGCTTTGGAAGGATGGAGTAGGTGTTCCTTCTAAAGTTCTGGCCTTGAGTGCAGTGGTGGAAATGTTTATTTAGATAAATGATGAAAGAATTCAAATCTTGGAGCTAACTTTAGCTGAAGATTTTTGGTTCAATGTGAAAAAATAAAGGTTCTTGGATCCTTAGGATTGTGTACACTAATCAGTTCATGAGAAAATTTTATGTTGGTAAATAAGAAAGTGGCGACTCAATTCTTAACATCTTCTTGAACTCCAAACATGGCTTTTCAACCACCTGTTAGTTACCACCAATTCATCGCATCTTGAATCAAATTCATGGACTTCTCCCAAAGCAGGTGTGTAAGTTAGTGTAGGCTAGGCTATGCTGCTGTAACAAATAGAGCAAAAATCCTCAGGGTGCTCCTCAGCTTCTTGGGACAAAAATATCTGGCTTCTTCCATTGCATGGCTATATCATCAGGTACATTCTCCAAGATTGTTTCAGAAGGGAAGAGAAGACTGGGAGTTTCACCTGGGGTGTTTGAAGGATCAAGCCTTTCTGTAGTTTATCTCATTTCCATCTACATTTCACTAGCCAGAACTCAGTCAGTCACAAGCCCCTACATTCCTAAGCCTGTTGATTCTACCTCAACAGTATCTGAATATTCTTCCTTTTTTTTTTTTTTTACCATCCCCACTGATACTGTCTTTTTTTAAATACTCTTCATTGTTCATCTGCACCATCAATGTAGCTCCTTCAGAGATCTTTCTGCCTCCTATCTCTTTCCTCCCATTCTTGATCCTATATCCCCAAAGTTGCTGCTTGGATTAACTTTTGCAGACCAGACCTCATTCCCTTGATTGAAAAGAATTTCTTTGGATAGCCCAGAGAATAAAGACTAGGTTCTTTGCATGATGTTCATGTACTGTCAGTTGCCAATGTACCTGTCCAAGCTTACCTCCCAGTAGACCTCCTCATGTATAACTCTATCCATATTAACTGGATTTCTTGTTTTCCTGGAAATTTCTTTATTCTATATATGATCTCACACTAGTCAACATATTTGTCTTTCAAAGGTTTACCTGTTTTGTTTTGTTTTTTACCACAATTTAAATATTTTATTTTATTTCGTTTTTTTTTTGTGTATTTTATTTATTTATTTATTTTAAATTTTTTTCCCCTGTCTACTTCTTCTCTTCCCCCTCCCGCTACCCTCTGATAACCAGCCACTAGTCTATAGTCCATGTCCATGAGTCTCTGTTTGTCTGTCCTGTTCATTTATTGCTTTTAGGTTTATATCTCACATATAAGTGATATCATGTGATTTTTAACTTTTTCAATCTGGCTTATTTTGCTTAGCATGATTATCTCAAGTTTCATCCATGTTGTCACAAATGGCAGTATTTCATCTCTTTTTATGGCTGAGTAACATTCCATTGTGGTCTACCTGTTATCTGAGACCTAACTTAGGCGCCTCCCTTCCTGTGTCAAACCTTTCTTGGTTCACCTGGTTAGAATGAAATGATCATCCCGAGGGCTCCCAGAGCACATTTTAAAAACTCTTATTCCACACTCATTCCATTTTCCTGGATGTTTAAAGTTAATAATGTATAGACTCATCTCCCTGACTTGACTGCTTTCCCCTTAAAGACCTACCACAGATGTTAACCTTCTTACATTCATAACACCAACCTCAAAGCATTGAATATAGTAGATTTTCAATACATGTGTATTACATGAACTAATTCAAAAAAACTCTTAGTAACTTCTAGAACTAAAGGATACCACAAAATGACAAATGTAAGACTATTTAATATCTTTTCTGCAGAGGTTTGCTGTGATAATTCTGAGATAATCTTTACATCAGATAATTTATAAAAGTATACTCAAGGTGGAAAATGATGAAGGGCTTTGTCATTTCCATATGATCTGGTTAGGTCCATGAAATTCTAAAAGTTCAACTGGCTGAGGATATGTGTGGCTTTACATAACAAAACATTCCAGTAGAGAACTAACATTCAGAGATTTAATCTTGAACTAATCTCTTCAATAACCTCCACTTTGCTTAATTTATTTTCTTTCTTCTGTTTTTGTTGTTGTTGTTGTTGTTGTTTTACACCAAAAACCCACGGTTTTCAGACCTATTGGTTACTTCTGGCTCCTTTTCTCTTAATCCATTTGCCCAAACCTGTTACCTTCTCCTTGTAGTCTTAGCAAAATACTTTCTTGGATGGATCTATTGACTATATGGCTTATATCCATACTAATTTACTTTTTATTTGGATACAAATCTATTTTTTGAAGCAGAGTGAGGGAGAAATAAAGGAATAAAGGTGTATCAGATAGAATTCTTTGGACTGCAACCAATAACAAACTGTAACTCGAAATGACATAAACAATATGGAGATTTATTGATTCTCATAATAAAAGTCCAGAAGTAAGATGAGCTCTGTATCTACTTTTTCACAATTCTCTTGGCTCAGTTCTTCTCTGTGTTTGCTTTATCCTTGGGTCAGTACGAAAATGGATGCAATAATTCTAGGTACTTTTTCACAATTCTCTTGGCTCAGTTCTTCTCTATTTGCTTTATCCTTGGGTCAGTAGGAAAATGGATGCAATAATTCTAGGCATCACACTAGACACAACGGCATTAAAAAAAGTAAAAACTTTTTCTTGTGTTTTCTTTTTGGAGGAAGAAAACCTTTCAAAGAGTTCCCCATAAGACTTAAGTCATGTTTCGTTGGCAGATTTTGGTCACATGTTATTTGTAAGCCAATCATTGTCAAGGGGAATAGGATTACTCAACTGATTAATAATTAGATGGAATGACTTGGAGGGTTCAGCCGCAATAACTACAACACAGGAGAAAGCAGGGAGAAAGGAGGGAGGAAAGAAGGAAGGATAAACAAACTAGAATTAAGCTTCTTATTTGGCAAACCTACCTTTTAAAAATAATTACTATATTTCAAAGAGTTGTGTTGGGTCTCTAGATTCTAGAGAGTCTCAGATGAACTTCCATGCCCTTTAGCAGAGGGAAGAAGATCTCTGGAGGCTCATCCTACGTTTGAATGTTCCTGTCTATAAGGCACCCATCTCACTTCTGCTCAGAATTCATAAAGCAAAACTAGTCATACGGACCAACTTAATCATGGCAAGTCAGTGGCAGGAAATTCAAACATACCACATGCCTGGAAGGCAGGAAGCTAGAAATATTTGATGACCAGAATTAATGACCACCATAGTCTACTAAATATTCAGCCCTTTCAAACAACCCCAAAATCTTAGCGGCTTCCCACAACAAGAGTATATTTCTCACTCCTATGGTATGTCCGTCATAAGTTGGAAGTAGGATTTTTCTCTTTGGGGTCACTCAGTGACCTAACTAGCAACCCTAACTGAGGCATTATCTCAACATGTGTTTTCATGACCATCATAACAATAGAAAGAGAATGTGGCAAACTATGTACTAACTTTTAAAGTTTCTTTCTGAAAATGATACTTTTCACTTCCACCCATATTTCATTGGCAAAGAAAGTCATATGGCCATGTCTAATGCAAAAGAAGGACGGGAAGTGCAATTTTTTTATGTGTGCCCAGAAGCAGAAAATTGAACTATCTAGAATATTGCATTTATAAACAGTCTTTATTTACTTCCATTTCCCCAACATGATATCTTGGGTTTTTCCATAACTTTTCTGGTCATTATCAGGTAATATAATAGTCTCTGTCTTGTGTAATATCAGGACTCCAAGCTTCATTCAGTTTAATATCTCAGCACATATTCAGTTGATTCCTTCCCTGAGTTTGGTGTGTATGAGGGATAGAGGTATGACCAGCTCTTTCTCTCTGGATATACTTTCAATTGTACTCATTACTGACCTATTCTTTGAACAAATAGTCATTAAGCACCTACTCTATCAGACACTGTTCTAGTTGCTGGAGATACGGCCATGAACAAAATAGACAAAGTTTCTTATCTTCATGGAGCTTATATTCTAGTGGATATTCAGATATTCCAGTATATAAATAAATGTAGAATATAATAGTGGTAAGTTTTAGAGTGAAGAATATAGTAGACAGTAAGATAGGAGGTATAAAGAAAGTGCTACTTAGGTAGAGGTGTCTAGAGAAGGTGATGTTTAAGTAGAAATGAAGGTAATGGAATAGAGGAAGAGTTTCTAAGTCAAAGATGAACAAATGCAAAAGCCTCAGAGGACAATTTGGTTTGAGTAGTGAAAGGGGAAGAGGAAGAAGGGGCCAAGATGACAAGGGGCCTTGTAGGCCACTGTGGGCCACTGAAGGGTTATGAGCAGGGGAATGACACGATCTTGTATGGGATTTATAAAGATCATTTAGCTACTCTGATTAGCATGGATGACCAATCAGGAGAGAACTACAGAAATTCAGCTGAGAGATGCTGGTTGACCATCATGGTAGCATGAAAGTTGTGAATTCTTATATTTCGAGCCTCTCAGGAAAGGCTCAGTGGTGATAGAGGAAATATTATTGAGTGGTTGAAGACAAAAAAAAATTTACCCAACAACAATAGTTGGAATCTCATAAAAATACTTTCTGGATGTGGTAGATGCCAACTGTTAATTCTTTTTCTCCCAAGGATCTTTGTGGGTTTTTAGAGTCTTTCCATTGTCTATGATCTGCATTTCCCTTGACAGAGCCAAATCCCCATCAGCTGGTCATGCATATCCCCCTTTACCAGCCTCTGATTTCTGTTTGGAACACTGAGCTCCTCTACATTGTTCTCCTAGGCAGAGCACACAGGCCAGCTCACATGTATAAGGCCTAAGCCTCCTGACAGGATACTCACTTACAAACTGCCCTGCTCAACTCAGGAAGTTCTGACCATTGCCTCTGCTGTTTAGTCTACTCTCCCATCCAAGGAAAACAAGCCAATCACAGCCTGTCATCTTTACCCTGGACTCCAAATGCTGGCCCTGATGTCCTCCAGTCTTTACAGGAGATGTACAGGACTGCCAGGCATTTTCTTGAATCTCCACTCACATTGAGGTAATAGGGAAGCTTTTCTCTCCCCTCCCCTGTTGATAGGGGGAAGGAGAAACATAGCACATTGACAGTCCTTTGAAAAGAGATTTTCTTAATCAGCTTCTCCAAATTCTAGTTCCCTCCTATTATACAGACTGAAGGAGAGTGATGGTTTAATTCTGAAAGAAAAAGCTTCTTACTTTTCACTAGTAGCACAGAAATATTTTACCATCTAGCTTTGTGAGATGGGACCTTCACCACCTATTTGCAGAAACCCCAGGTCTCAATAAAAGTTGAATTTAACTTTTTCTTACCATTGTAAGCACAAGGCTTGGATTAGTGCAGGGCATGTAAGGCACCCAGGGTACACAATTTAAGAAGGCTTCACTCTCAGGGATGTGCAAGTACAGGGTTTCCTTCATCCTAGTCCCAATCTTGACAAGCAAACAGAAGCCAACTAAGTTAATTTAAGCAAAAATGGTATTTGTTAAAAAGGAATTTGCTTGGGTAACTCAGAATCACAAAGAGTACTAGGGAAACAGCTTTGGAGGCTATACGGTAAGGAACTATGCTCCAAAACATGCCACAGGTTCACTGATAATATCCCAGATTGCACTGTTTGACAGACAAACCCAAGCGTGGACTCTCTCACTAATAACAATTCTGAGCAGCCCCTGCTTCATGACTTCGCTAGCTTCTAAGTCGGAATCTGGGGCAAGTGATCTGAATGGCAGGTGACCAAGATGCAAGGGACTCTGAGAAAGTATCAGCCATTTTTAACTTCTACACTGGCAATAGATTCATTAGATGGGAGAGTCCCAAAGTATGTAAAGGGAATTTAGATCCTGGAGAGTCAAAAACTAATGACAGTGTCAATCAATCAATCAATCAATCAATCAATCAATCTTGTAAAATAATTGAAAGTTTCAGCAAGTTCTATGAAAGAAACAAAAATTAGAGTTAAAGGATACAAGACGGAGATCTACTTTAAGTACAGTGGTCAATAAGAGATGTAAGCTGAGATCTAAAGCGGAAGGATCTGGCTACGCAAAGACTGGTAACAGGTAGAGGAAAGAACAAATGCAAAGATCCCTAGGGTGGGAAGGAGCTTGGTGTGTTCTTGTAACTAATAATAGCTGGAGCATAAATGGGGGCTCGGGAAGAGGTCAGAACATGGTTTTGGAGATAAGGACAGGAGTCAGATCATTCAGAGGTTTGTAGGCTGTGGTTAAAGGTTTGTATCTGGAGAAGTCATTGTAAGCTTTTAGGCAGGGGAATAATATAATTTCAATTTTTTAAGAAAATCACTTTTGCTGATATCTGGAGAAGGTGTTAGTATGGGAAGAGCCAGGTCAGGCTGTTGAGGTATTCCAGGGGAGGCAGGTTGGCCCAAAATAAGGTAGTGATAAAATAAGGTAGAGATAAAAGTCAGGATCTCATGTATATATTTGGAGACAGAATTAATGACTTGAGTATGGAAAGTTAGGAAAAAGGAAGAATCTTGGATAACCGCTAGGTTTCTGGATGCAGTAATCAAATGGACAGTTGTAACTTTTACTAAAATGTAGAAGTGGAAACCGGATGTGGTAGTGAAAATTTAAGAGTTCTGTTTGGGACATGTTCAGTTTGCAATGTCAGTATGCCATCAAATAGACAAGGTTTCAATCAAGATGTTAAAGTATCTCAAGATTTGCAACAAACTAATTTGCAAACATTTCAAGCAGAGTTGGTATTAAATATTTCATGGCACCTGGAGTCCAGAAACATCATATTGCCTTTTGTCTTTGTGAGATTTTTTTCCTTTATTTTTAAAAATAACCAAATGTTTCAAACATACAGAAAAGTACAGGAATAAAAGACATCTGTATATCTACCACCCAGATTTAACAAATGTTAACATTTTACTATATTTGTTTCAGATCTTTTAAAAAGTAAATAACACAGTACACATACAGCTCTACTCCCTTATTTTATTCTTCTTAACTGTATATCATTTACATAAAACTTAAAACATTCAAAACAATACTATGTATTTATGGACTTCCACATACACAGCAAAATTACAAAAACAAGCATGTGATGACATGCCAACGGCAGGATATATTTTTTTGTTTTTCTAATTTACATTAAGTGTAGCTCAACCCCCACACATCAGGGGTTCGAAGAAATCACATCTCAGTCATTTTGGAGAGTGGTTTTCCTCTCACTTGAAATCTTACGAGAAATCTGCTATATCAACCTAGGGACACCGGAGGGAAACTCTAGCTTTGAGGGCATTAGGGTCACCATTAAGATGCTCATTATCTGAATCTACACAGACCTCTGGAAAGCAAGAAAGCTGAATCTTTGTAGCAGCCACCCCCCTTTGCCAAACATACCTCCAGAACCTGTATCACAGTCCCTAGTGCCACCAATACTTAGTGTCCAGGCCCAGCATCCACATAACGCCCTCATCAGAGGTCCCAGTACCTTAGCACAATTCCTTGGGAACATAGCAAAGACCTACCCTAATCCCCAACCTCCCAGTTTCCGGAAATTTAATTCTTTCTGAAGTTAGGCCTCCCCTTTGTTTTGCTAACATTTCAAACCTCCAGCTTTGAGGCAAGAGAGTTTTCAGCCACTAGCTTCATGTACAAAAGGCTTCTTAAATGTCCCCTATATTAAGGGAAGCTGGCATTCAGGATAATATCTGTCAACCCTCAAAGAAAAACACAAAAATATCCTCCCCCTTTCCCAATAAGCTTATTGGGAAAGTATGACACCATTTATTTCTCATACAGGTTATCTTGTCCCAGTTAATACAATTTCCCTCTTGTGTTCGGGCCACTGACCACACTCTGCTAAGGATCTTGCCTAGACTGTTCCTGGTAGTCACTTCCAGTAAGTTCTCTTCTTTACCACCAGTTTTTGCCCTCTTAAGAACTAGTGTACAAAGGCTAGGCCCCTGGCAACTCCTTATTTTCACCATTCACCACCCACTCCCACCACACAGCCTCTTACTTGCGTTTTTGATCTCTTAATAATTCCAGTCCCTTTCAGATGGCTTTCCTCTTATGTTTTCCTTTCTCCTGTATTTTTTCCCATTATCTGACAAATGAAAGGGGGTGTCTACCAATATATCAGGATTAAGAAAAAGAAAATTAAATATATTTGAAATATTAAACCGCTTGCCCACCCATCCCTCATAAAAAGAAACAAGAAACAAATGAATGCTCTAACTTATTCAAACCAGTGACAGAATCAAAAAATCCATCTCCAAATTTCTGCAAAGCTATCTGCACATATATCTTCATGCACTTCCTAACTAAACCTAATTTTCACAAGTAACAGTCGAGCAAAAGAACAGTTTCTTACATAATTTTACTATTAAAACATCGATTTTGCAAAAACAATATCTATTAAATTCATTGAAAATCTGTATTACATGACTTTGTGGAATAGATTGGGGACCTATCTACCATTTATAGCATTATTTTTCTAACACAATGAGTTCCCAGTTCCACTTAGAAACTTTAGCAATATAACCCATTGGTGACTCCACACACACAAAGTTGAGTGATAATAACAAAAATTCACACACCCGGTATAGAAACATTTAAGTTTTCTGGAAATATTTCATTTATTTCAGCATAACTATTTTATTTCAATTATCAGAGAATTATCTAAATGTCTTTCTTCCCCATAACTCTTTTACTTACAGGGAAAATATTTATTGAGCATGTATTTAAACTTCCTAGAACTAAGTAAAGAAGATAGGCAAAACTTCAGTTTTTTTATAGACTACATATCCTTCTTTCCTGTTTTCATGTCCAAAGTTGCTAAATAATAAAAATAAAATATTTAGTTACTTTTAGATTGAGTTCATAAAAGTTCATAATTACTAATATGCCCACATTTTTTAAAGCTTTTAGAAAATAATATAAATTTATTTATCTCTCATGACTAGAATATAGACAGCACACAATAGGCATGCAATAAATATTTGAGAATGGAAAATTATCTGTCTAGAACACTTTTAGATATAGTCCTGCCTAAAGGGAGAAAGATAATTCACAATCTCTTTAAATCCTTAGATCGTATTTTCTCAGCAGCACGGTAGTATTCTACGCTCCCTGTTTCCCACATTTTCCCAACCCCAAATCCCTAAAAGGCTGAATTCAGGAAGGCAGGACTGGACAAATCAAATGACTCATTAAGAATGCCTGAAGAAATATGCCTAAAGATGAAATTATAGCTCTTAGACTGGCACTCAAAACCCTGGAATAAAAGAAAAGAGCAAAGGAGATGGGGGCAAAATTATGTGATTTGACCATGGTTACTTATCCAGCAAATGTTTCTGAAAGCTACTAACTACTAATTGTGGTAAAGGTTTTTAAGCTGGGAAATAGTGAGTCTCTTTATCTTTCCCCACTGCTCTGTGATTCATGTGCAGTTTGGGGATGGTGCTATGTCTTAAATACAATAATATTTTAGAAAAATTTGGACATTCTAAGTTAACAGGTATGCCAATTTGGAACCGTAAAGGAGATGCAACTCTCGAGATTTCAAATAATTTAATAAGGCATAACCATTTTTCTAAAGTTCTGTGGTATTTTTTTCATCAGCCTAAAAAGCTCTACCATGTGGCCTAATTCAAGGCTGCAGGCAGGAGAAATTACTGACTTTATTATGCCTGCCTAGTGCTCCTCAGTAAAAGCATTCAGCACCAGGCATTCTCATTCTAGGAGGCTCTGTAGAAAGCTTTGCCCTGACAGATCTCCATGGGCTTCTTGTGAAAAGCAACAGAAAGAAGGAGGTTATGTTCTATTGTGTGCCAAGCTCAGAGGTTTGTGTCCTTCTCTTTGCCTTAGAAAAGGCCCACAGGGGGGCCTAGTCACACCCGAGTTATAATGGCCCCTGGGCCACTAAACTCCATTCAGGGTTTGCTAAAGAGAGATTAATGTTTATTATTATTGCCATTAATGGTATTACTGTTATTGTTGTTATTATCCATTGCTTACTGGAAATGAGCATTCTGTGGTCTTTTGAAACATTCCAGTGCTTTCCCTGTGGTGTGTAGAATAGCCAGTTGCTTATCTACAAGGGAACAAAGAATAAAGGTGAAGTCATGGCTTTTCCCTGCACATTTTTTTGGTGCAACTGGACTAGTGTTTTTATTTGCTAAGATAGATAAGAAAGCAGAAAAGAATGGTGTGTGAGCTAGAGTGAAGTTGGCTTCTCTGAGAGAATAAACTCCTAAATCTCAGTGGCTTATGCAACACAAGTTTATTTCTCACTCATCTAAAGAAAGTCTAAGCTAGGTATTACCAAAGAGCAGACAACATTCTTCTAAGCACTAACCATTGACTCAAGTGCCTTTTATTTTGAGGCTACCAAATTCATGTTGGTGATTGACTGCATCCCAACCAGGTGCATGGGGTCTCAAAGTAGCACACACTACTTCTACTCACATTTCACTGGTAACACTTAAATGCAAGGAGGTCTGGGAAATGCAGTCTAATGACTAGCGAAGACAGGATTAGAACTGTAGCAACCCTGCTTCGGAGACTTGATCATGAGATAATGGGATGTTGGGCAAAGCACTAGGGAGCCCATGTATATGTGGATTTCAAAACACATCAAACTCATAAAAACAGAGAGTGGGATCATGGTTGCCAGGGCCTGGGGGGATGGAGGAAATGAAGAGATGCTGGTTAAAGGGTACACACTTTCAGTTATAAACTGAATAAGTTCTGAAAACCTAATTTACAGAATGGTGACTATAGTTAAAACACTGTATTTTATATGAAAGTTGCTATGAGAATCCAGCTTTAATGTTCTCACCATAACAACAACAACAACAACAACAACAACGAAATAGTAGCTATGTGAGGTAACAGATATGGTCACTAACCTTATTGTGGTAAACATGTTGTGATATATACATGCATCAAGTCATCACATTATACACCTTAAATTTACACATCTGTGTCAGTTATATTCCAGTAAAACTAATGAGGTGGGGGAACTACATGTGGGGTTCTAGGTAACCCTTCCTGAGAAGATGACATTTGTGCGGATAGATAGCACAGTGAGAGCAAATCGGACAGTTCTTTGTAACCTGGACATACCTACAGTTATCATTCTTTACTGTTTCAGGAAAGTCAGTATGAGCTCTCCTAAAAATAAGTTCCTCTTGAAGTAACTTTTGCATTTTTAGTAGTGAATGATACAATGCTAGACAGAGTAGTCACTCAAATTCCAATGTCTTTTCTCTGAGATCATTGAATTTCTAAAAAGATAAAAGCTACAATATCCTATCTGGCTGCCTGGGTTCTGTTTGCTCTAGTCAGAGGTAGGAAGGTCAATTCTTCCAAATACAGAATTTCATCCAATTTTCTCCTTTTTTAGTCCCACAACTTACTCTTCTCTGTCACTATATTGATGTAGTTGAGCCCCTAGTGCATATCATCTTTCCTTTTTTCTGTATTACTTTTTGCAAAAACTCGAACCTATGCCTTCCCCTATACTACCTTATTAATTCTCACACCTCCATATGCTTCTCATCTCCAGAATTTTTATTAAAATCTCTTGACTGATAATGTCTCCCTCCCCTCTCTTTGTTCTTATGGGTTTAAACAATACTCTTAATTTCTTGAGAGGCTTTAAAAAACACAGATCCTGGGCTCAATACTTGAAAATTCAAATAAAGGAAATCTGGGAACTTATTTTATTTAACTAAAAATAAATAAATATATAAAAAATAAAAAAATTACAATAAACCTCTATGTAGCCATCACCTGAAATTAATAATTATCAAGACATGAGATATTTTTTCTTTGCTGAAGTATTTTAAGATAAGCCCAGACATTGTATCATTTGTTTCTATATAGTACAATATGCATCATCAAAAATTAAAACATTTTCTTATGTACAATACAATAAAATTAACCATAGTTTTCTGGAGTCATCAAATGTTCAAGTCCATAATCTAATTTTCATGATTGTTTCAAAATTTATTTATAATTGGTATATTTTTCCAAACATGAAAAAAGAAAACTATTTTTTTTGACAAAGTGAGTATAACATTCATGCCAAATCCTCATATATTAACAAAAGAAAATTTGTGAATCAATCAAACTTATGAATATCAACTGACAAAGAATGTCATGCAAACAGATACCATTAAAAAAAAAAATAACCGTAAGTGGCCATACTAATAATCAGACAGAACAGACTTTAATATAAAAATTGTTATAAATAAAGACATTATATAATAATGAAAAAGTCAATTCAGATAATAATTATAAACAGAACCCCAAAATGCACAAAGCAAAAACTGACTGAATTAAAAGGAGAAATAGACAATTCAACAATAATAGCTGGAGACTTCAATGCCCATTTTCAAAGACAGATAGATCAACTAGGCAGAAAACCAACAAGAAAATAGAAGATTTGAACAACTATAAACCGAATATTAACAGTCACCATAGAATACTCCACCCCAAAACAGCAGAAATTATATTTTCTTTCAAGTGCGCATGGCACATTCCCCAGGTTAGACCATTCTAGGTCATAAAAGAAGCCTCAGTAAATTCAAAATGATTGAAATCATCAAGTATGCCACCAGCCATGATGTAATGAATATCAGAAATGAACTGAATAACAGAAATAAATTTGAGAAATTTACAAATATATATTAATTAAACACAAACACCTAAAAGAATGAGTCAGGAAAGAAATCACAAGCGAAATTAGAAGATATTTTAAAATAAATGAAAATTAAGATATAATATACCGAAACTATGGAATGCAGCTATGCAGTGCATAGAGAGAAATTGACAACTGAAAACATTATATTAAAAAAGAAGAAAGATTCAAATCATTAAAATAATTTCCAGTTTAAGACACTAGAAAAAAGTAAAGCAAGCTAAACCTAAAGCAAGCAGAAAAAAGAAAATATTAAAGATTAGAATGAAAATTAATGAAATAGAGACTCAAAAAACAGTAGAGAAATCAATTAAAAAAAAAAAACCTGGTTCTTTGAAAAGATCAACAAAATTAACAAATCTTTAACTAAACTGTCCAAGAACCGGAGCAAAAGTAAAGGAAACAATTTACCAATATTGGGAAAGAGAGATGGCATCATTATTTCAAGGTTAATAAGGGAATATTATGAAACATTATGCAACAAATTAGATAATCTAGATGAAATGGACAAATTCCTCAAAAGATAGAAACTACCGAAAGTGATTCAAGAAGAAATAGAAAATCTGAACATATCAATAACAAGTAAAGAGATGAAATTAGTAATTACAAATATGTTTCTCACAAAGAAGATCACACACCCAGATTGCTTCACTAGTGAATTGTACCAATGTTTGAAGAAAAATTTGACAATAGTATTGTATTATGGTATTTTTCTTGAATTTGAAAACAGCAATAAGGTTATGTAAGAGAATGTTCTTGAAAATACAAAACAAAGTATTTAAAGGTAAGGAAAAATGATGTAACACCCTAAAATGATATCAGGTGAATAAAGTTGTAACTAAATCCAAGTGTGTGTGTGTGTGTGTGTGTGTGTGTGTGTGTGTGTGTGTGTGCATAGAAAGAGAGAATGACAGAGAGCATAATATAATAGACATACCAATTCTTAATAATCAGAGAAGCTGAATTAAGGGTTTTTTTTAACACTTTTATGGTTCTTTCACATTTTTCTTAAACTAGTACAAAGTAAGTTTGAAGTTATTTCCTAATAAAGGATTTTTTAAATAATACATTATGACCAAAGTCAAAATCATCCAGTAATACAAGAATTGTTAAATATTATTAAATCTATAAGATAATATATCATATTAATAGAATTAAGTGAAAAAATTATGTAATCATTTTCATACATGCAAAAGGCATTGGACAAAATTCAAGTCAATCTTGATAAAGCACTCACTAAAATAAGATGGGCATCTTTGACACAATATAGAAGTCATATAGGGCATACTAGGCAGTCACAAAAAAAGAAAGAAACATCACTCCATGCTGAGATGGAGTGATATTCAAGACATACTTTTAGGTTAAAGAAAAAGCACAAAAATTAAATATGACAACTTTTATGTATGACTACATGAAAACATAATAAAGTGTAGGTGAATTGACATCTTTATCATGCTAAAGGAAAGTAAACTATGACAGTTAAGCCTGGAAGAATGAACATATATGGTCGTATTCTTCAGGGTTCTCTAGAGAAACAGAACCAAAAGAGTAGATAGATGATAGATGATAGATAGATAGATAGATAGATAGATAGATAGATAGATAGATAGATAGATAGATGATAGATAGATAATAGATAGATAGATAGATAGATAGATAGATAGATAGATAGATAGATAGATAAGAAAGAAAGAAAGAAAGAAAGAAAGAAAGAAAGAAAGAAAGAAAGAAAGAAAGAAAGAAAGAAAAAGAAAGAAAGAAAGACAAAGAAAAAAGGAGGTAAGGAGGGAGGGAAGGAAGGAAGGAAGGAAGGAAGGAAGGAAGGAAGGAAGGAAGGAAGGAAGGAAGGAAGGAAGGAAGGATGGATGGAAGGGTGACTGACTGCAGGCTGGCAGACTAGAGACCCAGGGAAAAATTAATGTTGTTCAAGTTTAAAGGCAGTTTGTTGACCAAATTTCTTGTTCTTTGGGAGAGGTCTATCTGTTTTCTTAAGGCTTTCAACTGATTGGACGAGGCCCATGCACATTAAGCAGTTTTCTTTATTTAAGTCTACTTATTTAAATGTTAATCCTACCTAAAAATACCTTCAGAGAAACATCCAGACAAGTTTGACAAAATATCTGGGTACCATGACCTAGCCAAGCTGACACATAAAATTAATCATCACAATATTTATCTCTGCTCTTTCCAGATACTGAGTAAAATGATAATAAAAGAGGAAATAAATAATTATGCACGGTGGGTGCCAAACAGAGTGAGATGTTAAGAGGTTGTATTATTACGGGTAGTAGCCTCTTTGAGAATCAGGGAAAATAGGAAAAAAAAGTTTATGGAGAAGGCTAAGAATGAGTAGGAACTCATTAAACAAATGGAAGAAGAAAATTAGAATTAGGTAAAGGGCAACTTCTACTTTCTCTCCCCAGCCTGTGGGACAGGAATATGACATTATTTTAGGGAAATAGCATTAGTATAACACAGTTTTGGTTTTGTGTGTCTGTTCTTACTCATTTGCAATGATAACCTAAAATCTGCTCAGCAGACCACTGGAAAACAGGGACACTTGGTGTCTTCCCTAATGACTGCCTTTCTTGCCAATTCATACATACCTTTGAAATGGCTCTTCCTCTACCTAGACAAACCTTTAAGTTTCTATTCCTCTACCATTTGCTCTGTCTACTAGTGTCACTTACATCCTGTCTTCCTCCAGCACAGCCATAATCATTATTCCACTGGCCATCTTTGATCAGGCTCAGTTATTTGATCTATGATAGCTCCATGTAAAAATGGAAACTGCAGTATCCTAAACTAATGCTCATTCTACTTTTCTCTTAAACAGTGCTGGAGACAGAAAACGTGGTTATTCTTTGCAAATGACAAACTTTAACATCTTATAGAATCTAAAATGACTCTTTAGGAAATTCTACAATATAACCTGAAAGATAAGAGGTATAACATTCTAGTGATACTAAATATAAAATTATTCGAGGTATTCACAGCACTGCTTTAATGATCCATGTATTAGTGACTGTTCTGAACCGGATCCTCTGGTATATATTTTTGTTGATAAAAAAGACATAAATTTCTTATTAACTTAAGGATATGTGACTTCTATGTTTCAGCAGCAACAAATTCACTTGGGCATCAGGGAATAAATATTTCCTTAGAAACTTAATAATTTAAATTGCATTTGTTATGAATAAAAAAGTAATTGTGACTATAAATATTTGGTGAATCTATCAGAAGTATTTTAATATTTGAATGAGAGTATTCTTAGAAGCCATTTCATCACTTTTTTCATGTGATGTCCACTTAAATGACTACAGTCCATGTATCATATAGTTATTTTTGTTTGTTAGGTTTTAGTCTAGCAATAAAAATCCATTACCAATAATATAACTAGTATGTTTAATAAACATCTTTGAGTTTTAGTATCAGAGCAATAAAAACTACTGAGTTACATTATAACGATTTTTAACTATTAATTTATTAGTTTTTTGTTTTTAAGGCACACTAGTAAAATTGACTTTCAACAGTGTTGTGCACTTTTTTACTTAAAATTTGTTATTGTACATGATCAATATAAAGCAGAATATTGGTGAATACGGAAATGTTCTTGGCATAAATAAACTTTATTTTGTTGTTTGTTTTTGTCATTATAAGATCTATAGCAAAGAAATACAGAGAATATGTAATTCTAAAGTTTGGAGACCACCTTTCTATATCACAAGCCTGCCCACTTAACACTATTCTTAGCCCAGGTAAATCTTACCTGGAAAGGAGTCACTGAAGCCTTTAAAAATTAATTGACCCAGTCCTCTCAATTACTTATAAGAAATGCAAGCCCACTGCCTTGCCATTGCTTGGATCTTTGAAGGATCTCAGTCATTAAAGCACTTCACCTGCATTGGAATTCACTACTCCCTGCAGAGCAGCCTTGAACTGGTCTGGACATACTGTCTCTCCCCTTAGATCTGCAGATCCTATTCTGTGTCCTAGGAGTTTGACCTGTACCAATTGCATCAACTATTTCCCTTGTCCTCTGGCTTCCAGTTGAGTTTGACCAATAGGAACATAAGAGGACAGAAGAGGAGGTTGGAGTCCTTTGGCTCCATCCTTGTTGAGTCACCACAATTTTGTTGCATCCTCTTTGAAAAGCCACAGTTCCTCTCAAGTAGACCTCTTTCACAGCTACAGATGCTCCCTTTGGGTTCTACTAACCATTTCTTCTACTTGTTCCTTATAAGGTCTAAGGGTGGCAATGGCTCCCCGGCATTGCTAGCCCTTGGGTAGTCTTCCCCTCATTGGTTTCCTTTAACCCTGCTGGTCTGTAGTAAAGAGCTCCTGTATAAAATGCTTCTCAATTACCCTTTTGAGTGTGCTGTTTCTTTCTTTCCCAGACCTTGACTCAAACACTGCTTTTTCTGTCACTCAGAGATTGAGGGCTTAGCTAATTCTGGGTGGGCCAGGAGGTCCAGCATATGTGCTCACTGTCGTTATTCATTATACAAGGTCTGCTTCCCACATGCTCCCTGGGCTTTGTAGTACAAATAATGTACTTTTCATGTTATCATATTAGAAAGATATATTTCTAGAAGTGCTGAAACCATGGCTGGCTGCAGATCATGATTGTGAACAAATCTCCACAAGCCTCCTGAATTTCATTATGAACCTATATTTCAGGATTGCAACTTTCTCTTAATGTTCTTTGCCCCCCCAAAAAAGCATCCCACTAATATCTATTTTCTCTGCTTTTGCATTTCACCACATTTTAGGCAAAAAGTTAATATTAACTGCCCTTACCCAGTTCAATTTCTTATAAATTTAGCACCACATATGGTAGTTATGAATAAGCACAGATAAGAGAAGTTTCCTAATCTTCTCCACATGAGCCAGAAGAGAAGATTTTTAAAATTTGAGTGAGTCCATAAAGTTGAGTGAGTCAATGAATATCAATAGTTCCAAAATGTGGAGCTAAAACTTTAACTAATAGAAATTTGGAGTTGAGGATTTGTTTTGTTGCAAAGTTACATAGAAGTAATTAGTAGTATTACTGTCACTGTTGGCCCTTGAACATCTTGAGGGCCCTTGGTGCTGAATAAAATATTTAGAAAGACAAGATAGATGATTACAAAGGCCTTTTATTCTTAAAAATCACAATCTAAATGAGAAGAAAAAAAGAAGAAAAAATTATCTTTTCACTGTTCACATTCTCATTTTCTTTTACCTTTCCTTATTATAAAAAGCAGAGATGGTAGGCACAGAGCAGATAATTGGCATGCACACACACACAAATCTAGTGTCTACAAGATTCCTCAATATTGATTGATATTTGCCTCTATCTAAAACAAAATTCCCAAACATGATGAAAATAGATAATATTCTGCTCAAAAATGCAATTGAACCACGTAATTTGAAATCTCAAGACAAAGGTTTATTTGAGAACTTTTGCTATAGCAATAATTACCAGTGGTCAAAAAGATTCCTTTAAATCTCTGGCTAAATTGTTTCCAAAAAGTAGCAAGAAAAAGAACACTATTTTTTTTTTTCATTCCTATCTTCGAAATTTCTTTTTTAAAATTCTCAAAGATTCAGAATTTATTTTTAATTGTTAATTTGATAAAGAAGGAATCCTTTAAAATATAGTTTAGAAGTTTAGGTGCTATAGAGTTAAATGGTTGAGGATTCTAGGTTCATGTAAGAATGTTCATTTTAGTTTTACTAAGAAATGCAGGCACAAGAAAAAGAGAATAAAGCATCATGATATGGAATAATTTATAGTATCTGGGAACCACACGTTTATCTATAAACTGTAATGTCAAATTACCTACCAGTCAGAAGGATGATTAACATTTAGTAAACAATGAGAAAGACCCATCATGCAGTTGAAACAGCTTCTTCTATTCCTTTTCTTTTTTAAAATAAACTAGGAAGAAGGAACAGTGCACCACAAAAACAATTAATGTAGCATAACAGAAATTGGATTTTGGTCCTAGATTTACCATGAACTTGTTGAAGGACTCTCCTTGAGGGCTCATTTCTTTAATCCTAGAATGTGGAGGAAGGGCAGCGTGGAGGTGGACCAGATGATCTTCAAGATTGCTTACTGTGCCAGAAATGAATACATTCTAAATCTATTGTAAATTCCACATCACACATACACACACACACACACACACACACACACAAAAGAGATAAAAATGCCAGTTATTATCTTTTTCCTAAGGCTTTGGTTTTGTTTCAGACCTTATTCTGGAAATGGGATGTGGGGGGGTGGGGAATCACAGATGAATCACTGCAAATTATGATACCAGTCATGGATCTTATCAAAATTGGCAACTCATCCATTTTCAGCAGCTTTGCTAACCATAGGAAAAATGCAAATTTTTTTCTTTTTCCTCCAAAGGTCAAAGAAACAGGATTGCATGTTTTCCTCAATTTATTTAAGAAGAAGAAGAGGAGGAGGAGGAGGAGGAAGAGGAAGAGGAAGAAGAAGAAGAAGAAGAAGAAGCAGAAGAAGAAGAAGAAGAAGAAGAAGCAGAAGAAGAAGAAGAAGAAGAAGAAGCAGAAGAAGAAGAAGAAGAAGAAGAAAGGAGAAGGAGGAGGAGGAGGAGGAGGAGGAGAAGGAGAAGGCGAAGACAGCGGCAGCAGCTATGGCCATTCTTACTGTTTTGTATATTTTCATGCTTAATCGATAGGAATAGGATTGTTCAAGTCCATTTTGAAGTCAGTCTTTTCAAAAGACAAATGTTCATGGTTGGATTTTCTGGCTTTGGAGTAATAAAATTTATTATTATAATTATTATTTATTTTAAATTATTATTATATATTTAATGTCCAGTTTTATTTTGGTTCATTAAAATTCTCATTTTATGTAGCAGTAAGAGCATTGAATTTTGAGTTAAGAACATATATATTTGTGTACACCTTTGCCATGCAACCTTAGGCTTGTCATTTATGTCATTTAGCCTTAATTACTGCACTTGTAAAATGAGGAAACTAGGAAAATCTGTCAAATATACTTCCCAAGGTTATTGTAAAAAAAAACCAAGTAAAATAATTAGGTAAAACCATTTAAAAATTGCTGAGCATTATACAACTAATAGTTATACTAATTAATTATTTTCTTATTTTGTTTTAAATGATTCTGTACTCTGAATATTGAAATTCTATCCATATTTCAAAATGGAATTTACTATTAATTTTAGAATTTTTGTATACTTTGGAATTTTGGTTGTTCAGTCCTGTGTATACAGTTAAATTCTTAAAAACACAAAACATGTCTAGTTAACCTAGAACCAGTATTAACATAAAATGTGAAGAAATAGTCTCACTGGTTCAGGCAGCCTGCTAATAGATACCTACAGTGTACAGCACACCTAAATGTCCACAACAGGTGGTTTGTTTAAATGTACACTATGAAAATATTCTTATATAACTAAAATTTTACTCAGTCACAAATACTTTAATTGTTATGGCAATAATTTAAAGAGAGAGATTTTTAAATATAACCTTTAAACCATTCTGTCCAAAACAAATCTATTCATTCAGCAGTGACTATTTTTTAAGGTTCTCTGGGTCTTCACAATGAAGGAAGTTTTTGGTTATCAAGTTCACTGCCAGGAAATACACTGAGAGTAGTGATTGCCATAGATCTATGGAGAGATTAAGAGTTGGCAAAGATGGCGGAAGATGTTCTGAAGGGCCAGTTCCATGTGCAAAAACATGGTGAGAAAGTTTCTTTTAGCTTTCTTGAAGAAATCATTATAATAACCTGGAAATTTAATAAAGTTCCTTGAATATAAACAGTCTGGGGAATTATTGGTTTTGAATTACTGGCAATAGTGAAGAGGGTTAAATACAGTTTCAGAATGAAAATTAGTTTTATTTTGTCAGGAAGTGAGTGAGCAAAGAGGTGCAAAAGCAAGAAAGAGAAAGAAAGAAGATCACTGGGGCTGATACCAAAAAGTGCAACCTAAATTCAGAGATGACAGAGCAGGTGAAGATTTGCAGTGTGGTCACCACAATGTCACCTACAGCTGAGAATCCGAGACAGAGAGAGAGAGAGAGAGGGAGGGAGAGGGAGAAAGACAGACAGTGCTAATGTGCAGTAAATTCACAGCCATCCACTTTACTACTTGAGTTCTGAATGAGATTTGATCTTTTCTTTCCCACCTCCTTTAATGCGCTTTTTAGAAATAGTGGAAAGGAATAAAATCTCCAAAATTCATAGTTTCTTCTTCCCTGCAGAAAACTTACTCGCAGTACAGTTTTAATGAAAATTAGTTACTCCAAGTCTGTCTTGCCTGCAATGTTAAATTTTGGTCCTCAGGTAACGCACTCCAACATAACTTTTGTTCTTTTGTTTAGATTAAACATATGCCCACTTTCAAACAAGGGCTCACATTTTCCCTCTGGCTCATTAGAAGAAGTCTCAAGAGGAAGGCATTATTACATTTTTACTCCTCGCATTCAGATATCTTGTCCCACAATTAGATTTTACAGATTCTTGAGGCTGAAATGATCTAAAAGGTCATTTCAGTCACCCATTATGGAGTGCTAGAATCAAACACCTGAATTCAAAACCATATGCCATTAATAGTGGCATTATATAAGTCACCTAACTTTTTAAGTTCTTTGAACTTCAAATCCCTCCCTCATCTGCAAATAGGGATAAACTTGTAATTCTAAGGATCATTTGGGGAATTAATTAAGACGTTAAAATTGAATTTCAGAAAAGACACTGGACTAAATGTCAGCCCTCTTTACCTTTACCTGCTACTCCTTAACCAATCCACAGGGAGAGCTATATCTGAAATCTATTGAGTAAAACAGAATTATTCTGAGTTTTTAAAACTGATAACAAGTTTAAATAAAAGCAAGGACTTAGGAGGTAAATAAACCTGTTTAGAATACCGGCTCCATACTTGCTACCTTTGCAAACTTTGATCTTCACTCTTTCTGAGCCTCAGTCTCTTCTGAAAAAAAAAAAAAGACAATAATTCATATACACTGTAATTTTTTTGAGTATTGGGTAAGATCATTTATTTATTATGTACTGTTTCAATCAGGCAACAAAATACTTTTTGAACTACTACTATCTCAGGTGCTATTGTAAACACTTGAGAATACGTCAGTGAACAAAACAGACAGAAATCTCTGCTCCATGGAGATTTGGAGATTTGAATTGTGGTGGGAGAAGATAGGCATTAAACAATAAAGATAGTAAGTAATGTATATGGTATACTGCAGGTTATAAATGCCATAGGAGAAAGAAGAAGGGGATTAGGAGTATGGCAGGAAGTTTTGTGAAGTGAAGAGAGAGAAAAGTGTGTTGCTTTTTTTTTTTTTATGGCCAAGGTAGGGCTTGTTGAGAAGTAAAATTTGAGCAAAAATTTAAAAATCATCAATATGTTAGTCAAGTAGTCATGTGAGTAGGGAGAGCATTCCAGGCAGCAACAACAGCTGAATCAAAAGCGCTAACCACAATGAGGCTAATGTGGTTAAAAAAGAAGTAGGCAATAAGGAGATTAGTAGGGGAGAAGCAAGAGGATCAATGGGCACCAGATCACATAGGGCCTTACAGGATATCTTACGGGATATTGTGAAGACTTTGCCTTTTACTCTGAAACAAATGGAGACTTTTTGCAGGGTTTTGAGCAAGGTGGTGACATGACCCAACTAATGCTTTAAACAGATCCCTTAGCTGCTATGTTAAGACTTCTCAACAGTGGAGACACAGGGTAATGGCAGGACAACCAGTTAGCGGGCAGCATATGGGAAAGGGATAAAGCAAGTGATAACAATAGAATGATGAGTTATGAAAGTGTGGATCTAAATGGAAGGAAAGCCCACAGGATTTCCTGATGAATTGAATATTAAGTATGAGAGAGAGAGAGGAATTGAAGATCTCTTGGTTTTTGGACTGGGCAACCAGGAGAATAAAACTGACATCAGCTGAGATACGAAACATTATAAATTGAACAACTTTTGGAGCGGAGTCATCAGGAATTCAATTTAGGCTGTATAACAAGCTTCAGATGTTTGTTAAACATACAAGTAAAGATATCCAGTGGATAGTTGGATCTATGAATCTAGAGCTCAAAGAAGAGGTCTGGGTTGGGAATTTCAATTCAGAAACACCAGCTCCTAGAGATATCTAAAGCCATGAGACTAGATGAGATCAATAGGCAAGTAAATGAAGCTAGGGAGGGCCAGAGAACTAAGGACGAGGAAAACAGATCAGTGACCAGTGATGTTAGAGGAAAACCAACAGAACACATCTGGAAGACAAGTCCGGAAAATATATCTAAAAGAAAGGAGTGATCAGTGATTACAAATGTTACCAATAGGTCATGCAAGATGAGGACTCATTTGACAACATAAAGATTATTGCTAACTTGATGAGAGCAATTTGGGTGGAGGGGTGACAGTGGTGGAAGAAGCTTAACTGCCTAGTTTAAGAAATATAGAAGATTTCGAGATAGTAAGAATAGATGCTCTTTTTTGAGGAGTTTTGCTATAAAAGAAAGAAAAGAAATAAAGCAATAGCTGCTCTGAGAAATGGAGTTAAATGAAGGCTTTTTGATGTGGAAGAAATTATAGTATAATTGAGTGTTGATATTATGCGTGTCAAGCTCCTGGAACAAGGCTTGTCACTTGGTAGCTAGCATTATCTGTATTCCCTATGAACCCCTTCTTACACTTGGTAATCTTGACTGTCAAAAATATTTATGTATTGATACTTCCCAACATATAAATGCCTGTGAATATAAATGACAAGGTTGGCCTATGCCTGAGAGGAATCGGGGAGCTCAACTAGAAAGAAGTCTTTCCCTGTTTGGGGCTCTCTTTTTTTTACTACATCTAAGACAACCACATTATTTCAAGGAAAAATACTAAGGAGAGTTGCCATGTTCCCCTCTAACCACTTTGGAGTTATTGCACCTGCACCAAAAGACACACACTCTCCCTGAAATGCCTCACTCTCTTCTTGATACAACATAAGCACATTTTCCCAGAGAAATGTCATGGTGATGCTCATATCCTTAGCTTAAGACTTCCCACACTCCTCAAATCTATTTAATTCACACTACAGTTGAAATACTATGGAAAGGAAAAGAGCAGGAGTCTAGAAGAAATGCTAGAACTAGAGGAAAAGAAATGTGATGAAATGGGAAGAAGACTTCTATATGAGTGATAGTAGGTGATTCACCTAAATGGGAAGGAATACTTCAACTCCATTGCAATTGTCAAAGTTTATATAGGATTTGGTGGATGTAAAAAGTATCTAGTAGTTTCTTCTACCTAGTGTCCAATCTCTATTTTCGTGTAGTTGCACCTTGATTTTTCTTTGGAAACTATCGCTCCACTATTGCCTACAGGTTTGGTGGAATGTAGTTTTAGTTATCGTGCTCCCCTCTTGGCAAGATTTCGGCAAAAAATCCAGCATGGACTAATTAACTCTTCCTCATGAAGGAAGTGGCACCAGGAGGGAATAGGGTTGCTATTGTCTCCTTGGCATAGAAATCACCTTAAGTTTACTTAAGGTTTACTGGGTCTTGCTTTTCAGATTCAGCGCTTGTCTTCGGATAGTATTCTCTACTATGACTGTACCAGTAGTTCACTTAGTTATCAGTTCCATTTGGTCTGTCTCCATTCTGTACCTGTTGTTAAGTATTTTGAGTATAACTTCTAGGTCGCCCTGGTCCCTGTGCATTCCAAGGCTCAATTCTTCAGCTTTTTCTTTATATTTGTGAGTTATCATATATCTTAAAAATCAATTCCCCTTTCCTCCTTATTTTTTTTCCTTTTGAATTAAGTTAGGCAGAGTTTCTTGCCCTGTATTTATAAGCAAAGAATGCTAAAAGGGGAGTAGAGTAGTATAGAAACATGTAGACTTTCAAAATGACTTCCTTTAACACATCCATTAGTAGGCTGGGATCTACCCTTGTAAGCAACTTTAGGTCCTTCTACTACTTTTACCTGATGTGATATAATCTCTCACCATTGGATAACAATTGGAATTGTGAATCAGGAGCTGCTCCTCCTGCTTACCAAGTCCTCACTGACATGTCAACACATTCATAGTTAAAACCCTGTTCCCTTATTTGTTCTTGGAACCAATAATAGTTATAAAATAAATAGCTCTGAAACACCTAATATGAACATAGAAGGATTATTAAAATTTTTGTATATTTTAGACAGGCATTTAGAGGGAATAAAGATCCTTTGTCTATTAAAAATTTTCTTTTAATATATAAAATGGAAATTAGTTGTCAAGATGCCACTCTCAAGAGCCTTTTGTTCTTGGCTATGAAACCTTCATTTGAAAGTCTTTTCCTTTGAATTCTCTGCCACAGTTTTATGGGATGCTCAATGTAAACAGATGCCTCATATAAATTTCATTTTTATAGGTAGCTAATATACTAATATCCTACAGGGATAATTTAAGCTCCCAGGTGTCCAGGTTTAACTAGGCTACAAAGAAAATTTAGCCAAGGACAATAGGACAAACCACCTAAGCTATAAATGTCATGGCTCTTTCATGAGCTGCAAGGATTTCAGCAAACTTCAAAATAATGTCACACAAAGAACAATCTGGCTAGGGAAGAGACTCCATTAACTGAGGTGAATCAAATTTAGAGATTATGTTGGGGCAATTTAGAAGCAGGAAACCCTTGTATATATTATTTATATACATAGTTCCACAATGATACTTGGAGTAGTAAAATATCTCATAATGAGATGGCATCAAAGCACCAGCTCTTTCTACCAGGGATACTCTATTCTGAGACTGTGGGACAGGATCCATGCTTTAGAGCAGCAGTCCCCAACCTTTTTAGCACCAGGGACTGGTGCTTCTATGAGGATCTAATGCCCGATAATCTGAGATGGAGCTGAGGTAGTGTAACCAGCACTGGGTAGTATCTGAAAATACAGATGAAGCTTTACTCTTTCACCTGCTGTTTGGCCCAGTTCCTAACAGGCCTCAGACAGGCACTCAGCTGTGGCCTGGGGGTTGGAAACCCCTGCTTTAGGGAGTACAAAATGCAAAGTAGATCAACAACACTTACTACACACATACACGTAAGTTATGTTTCTGAATGTAGTAAAGTTCCTGTTGAGAAGAAATTTAAACCTTTGCAGAAGAAACGATCAGCCAAGTGTTATACCCAGAAATTCACTGGAATCAGATCTTTGACTCTTTACTAAATACAAAAGTGATCATTTCATTGTTAGTTATTCAAACATAAGCCTGGGGGTCACCCCTTGCCTTAGTGTAACAGATCCTTTTATTGCTTCCACCCCAATACAACAGAGGATACTGAGCTCAAAACTAGAAAAGAAGTTGATACGCAGGCTGAAGGAGGAAGAAACTTTCTGGAAGAAAGTTTTTCTTCTCTTCAAAGATTGAATATTATGAGAACCTCTGCAAATAATTAGCTTAGCAACTGAGGTCTGCAAAAACAAAGGTGATAGAAGTGGTAATATGGGTGGGTTTCATCTAATTAATTAAAGGTCTCAAGAGAAAAAACTGAGGTTTGCTGGAGAAGTACTTCTGCCTTAAGACTGTAATATAAAAATTCTTGAGTTTCCAGCATTCTGATCTGCCCTGTGGATTTCAGAATTGCCAGTCCCCACAATTGTACCAACCTCCCTCTCCCCGCCCCCAACCCTCTCCCACTCTCTCTCTAAATATGAATATATATTTTCAAATGTGTAGCCCTCTATATTTTCTCTTTGGGTTCTAGAGATCTCAGTTTCTGCACCAGAATATGTATATGTTTGGTTTTGTTTCTTTGGAGAAACTTGACTGATATATCTGGGCAGATGAGAGCTCGAATGATTATTTAGAAAAAAATCAAAATATATGATGATGTGTATACTCCCAGCTAGCAAGACAGTTCATTTTGATTACATACATATACACCCTTGATCAATATAAACTCATATTGTTCTATCGCTATATCGCTTAAGCACTCGCATGGAGTTAAAATGATTTACAAAAAGTTGCATATTTTTTCAATATAAGCATCACTCCTTTTATGTAAGTAACATTCTTCATTTCTCTCTTTTTAAGTACATTTTCTGTAAATTATCTTTCTAGCACTATTTTCTACTCGAAATGAAACTACAAGAAAGGGGAATCCCAGGCCAGCTCTTCTTGTACCATATATTCAAATAACCCCAGGGGTTTGGCAGAATTCCTAAACTTTTTTCAAGTTTCAGAGACAGGTAGGCAAGTATCCAACAAAATCTGGGGCAAGTGAGTCTAGTGCACAAAGTGAGAACTCTAGGACCCAAATAGAAAGGACAGAGGGCTCTTCACCTGAAGAAAGGAAAAAGCCAAACATCAAAACTAAAGATACCAAAAGCCTTCAAACAAATTCATTCATTCATTCAAATTTTATTATGCACTTACCACACACACACACACACACACACACACACGCACACACACACCTGCAAGTCTATATTTTGTGTCACTGCGGGTGAGGGGGTGGTACATAGCCTATGCTCTCGAGAGTTTTAAAGGATGTATTTTAATCCCAGTATATACATGAGAAACTAAATCTGAGGAAGATAAGAAATGTGGTGCTCCTAGAATGTATCTATAAAGTAAGACAAGAATGAAAATAATGATAACACAAGATAGAAACTATGAGGTCTCATCCATGTGGAAGGGAGGCAGTGGACCAGAATGGCTATAGAAGAGCAATAATGAAGTGCTCTGGAATCCTAAGAAGCAGTGACGCCTGCAAATGGAAGATGCATATCCCCAAATCAGGGCCAGGTTACAATCCTTAGAGGCCCTAATCCCCAAGGAGATTATGGTGATGCCCTCCTTCACTACCAGATATATTTCAAAATAAAACAGTACTTAAATTTTTAAAAAATTAAAGAAATCCAGTTAAGTTCTAATTGTTTCCCCCACGATAATCACTTTACTGGGTTTTTTGGGGTTTTTTGTTGTTGTTGTTGTTGTTGTTGTTGTTGTTGTTGTTTGAATTAACACATCCTTCAAAAACAATTTTTGGGAAGTGCTCTTATTTTGCTGGTTCACTAAATTCATTCTTAGTCTATCTATAGCAGGATGCATACAGTTTCATTGACACACAGCCACGTCCATTCATTTATGCTTCATCCATGACTGCCTTCCCACCACAGTGGCAGAGTTGAGTAGTTATAATAGAAACTTATGACCCGCAAAGCCTAAAATATTCACCATCTGGACATATATAGAAAAAATTGCCCAATTCTTCATTTATAGACTAATTCAGCACAGGTAGAAAATGCAAAAAAGGTGTGCAAGTGGTATGTACTTACCTGGGAAAATAGGCTGACGATTTCATAAGAAGCCTTATAGAACGGCAATTAGTTAGTTGGGTTGTTAGTTTACCTTTACAGACACAACTTCCCTCTTCAGTCTACCTCCTGAGACCAGATCACTCAAGGCTGGACTAGAAATTGACTAAAGATTATGAAGTTGTTGTGTACACAAAGTGTGTTGTATTTACCAGGTCATTGACCATATGACTATCCCAACTCAGAGAGGCAATCATAGCCAAAGTAGTGATCAGAAGGTTGCTTGATGAACACAGAATCAAAGGAAGGTGAAGTGAATTGTAATGGCAGCATATGCAGAGAACTTAAAGCAGCTGTCTTATACAGGGATATTCTGTCAATGGAACCAGAATTCCAGAGCTCATGGGCTCCTTCGCAGGGTGTAGATAGGATAGGTACTGCTAGCATTTGCTCTATAATCTTCCTTTTACTGTTTTGCCAGTCTCTCTTCTTATGACACATTCTTTCTTTGGAAATCTGAATCTGTTCAACAAGGCTGCAGTCAAGTTTTGCCATCTCAGTCTCCCATTTATTCCATTTCTTAGGTCAAGATTTGTTCTCATCTATTGCTTTTCTTTATTAATTTTCAAGGGCATCTCTCTGTAGTCTTTAAGTTCAACTTGGAGGAGTTGATGGCATTTTTTTTTCTTTTCAGTCACACAAGCTCAGAGTAGATTCAGCTATTCTCATTGTCATGCACCTCACCACATGAGTAATTACTTCCTCAGGAACTCATTTGGTGCCACAAGCATGTGTTCACCTATTCAGGAATGTAGACAAAGAGCTCATTTAGAGGCCCTAAAACCTTATCAAATCCTGATTTATACAGGTAACCACATCAATAAACACATCAAAATCCTGCTGGGTAGTGACAGTTGCTAAATAAAACTGAACGTGTCTTTCCTGACTGACTCTAATTTGTAATGTACAGCTCTCTTTCAAACATCTTTTGGAATATATCACTTCTGCACTTGTGGCAAAGCTTTCAGCCCTGCTGACCACATATATTCTACTTTGCAAGGCATATTATACCAGGATTATTGGGAGTTGTCAGTCATTTTCTTGTCCATGTGGTTAATAACTTGGTGTAACACTGAACTGTTCATTTGCCAATTGCCTACTTCATTTTAATATGTTGATCTGGGGCAGTTAGGCTAGTGTTGCTCTTTGAAGAAATATTTGCGAGGCAAAAAGTTTAATCCTTCTGAACCCTTTGAAAGATGGAAGAAAGAGAAAGAGAAATAACATTTCTAAAGTCAGATATTGTTAGGTACTTTCCACATAGGGTATGTATTTTAAACTTTAAAACACATACCTATTCCATAGATGAAAATTTTTATTCAGATACATTAAATAACTTGTTCAAGTTCTCACAAACAATAAGGGGTGAATCTAGGAATACAAAATCAAATCTACCTTACTCCACAGTCTGAGCTCATTTCATCATACTGTGGTGACTTCTTCCAATGTCAGTTAGCATTTGCTTTAGAACTTATTTTTGTTTTTAGCTTTCACAAACTCACCATCACCTCCATAGCCATGTCAAACACTTTCAGGAATAACATGGAGATCAACAACATAAATTAGATGACGTTTCCATTATTTTTCCACAATCCTAACTTCCAAATAGTCAACAAGGAACATCAGTTACAGCAATATTCATTCAAATAATGGCCCAGATATTTATCAAGTATCAACTATGGGCCAACCACTGGTGCTGACCTTTATAAAAATTTCTTGCAGTAGATGGACCTAACGGCCAAACACACTAGCTGTACAATGGCCATGGAGCTCAAAATAGAGATGAACAAAACAGAGTTTTGAAGATTTTGAAAAAGAAATGTTGTTTTTAATCACTGAGATTTTTTTCATGTGTAGAAATAGCAGCAAAGCATGTGTGTGATTAAAAAGTGTGTGATTAAAACCCTGTGAACCACACAGCTAATTTGCCCTCTGTTCAGAGCAGCCGATGCCAAACCTGCCCAACTAAGAATTCTTGTTTGGTAGTGAATACTTATGCTTACCAAATCACAAACACTCAACCATTTCCAGTCAAAAGACTTAAGCCGACCCTGGCAGTGACATCAGCGCTTGATGATATCTCCACTGCCCTTCTTGGAAGCTTTCTTTCTTTCTACTGACATGCTTCATGGGTGTGGCAGCTGGTAACACCTACAACATACCAAAATATGAAACAATTTAGATATGATGTGGGGATACTGACTAGGAAGAAATTAGAAAGTTGTATCTTCTTCCATTCAGAGGAAATGGTATCCCTGTCTCAGAAGGGGATTGGAACATAAATAAAATAAGGTTGGTATAATGTTTATTCATTGAACAAAATATTATCAGTCACTTACTATAAACCAAGTACTGTGTCAGGCACTGGGGATACAAGAGTAAACAAAACAGACACTACCCATGCTCTCATAGGTCTTTATGTGTAGTGGGGCAAATAGACATTAAATGAATAGTCACAGAATGAGCTAAGCGATTAACATTTGTCAAATGTTATAAAGAATGCTATAAAGTGCAGAGTGCTATAGAAGTATATAATAAAAGCTCCCTGAGGTAGGCTGAATAATGGTCCCTCAAAATGTCCCTGTCCTAATCCTCAGAACTTGTGAACATGTAATCTTATGTGACCAAAGGGTCTTCACAGATGTGATTAAGTTAAGGACCTTGAGATGGATAGGGTATCCTGGATTATCCAGGTGGGCCCAATATAAGCACAAGGAGCCTTAAAAGTGAAAGAGGAAGGCAGAGGGATATTTGACTACAGGATAGGAGGTTGCAATGATATGATGCAAAGATGACTCAACTTGCCATTATTGGCTTTGAAGATGGGGGGAGGGTCATAAGCTAAGAAATAAAGGTGGCTTCTAGAAGCTAAAAAAAGCAAGAAAACACTCCCTTAGAGCCTCCAGAAATGAAAGAAGATTAGTAACACCTTGATTTTAGCCCAGTGAGACCTGCATCAGACTTTTCACCTACAGAATCTAATTTCTATTTGTCATTTTAAGACACTAAGTTTGTGATGATTTGTCACAGCAGCCAGAGAAAACTAATGCAGTCCTAAACTTAATGCTGGGGGTGGAGAGGGTCAGAGAAAGCCTCTTTGAGGAATTTAACTGATACTTAACAGGTAAATCGGAGTTAGAGTGCCTGGCCCACTAATTCCTGTCCCTCTCTCCTCATTTCACGCCCTTCAGCCTGGCTATGATGCCTATGGCTTCCTCTGATGGATGCTATGTTTCCTAAGACAGCTGGTCCAGGAGGTCATATCCCTGACAAGGTTCCATGAGATCAGGTAGCTCTGATTAGGACCTCTTGCCACCGTGCGAATGCTTTCAAGTACTTACTTAGCACCTACTACATGCCAGGTGTTGAGTATAAAGTGACGAACAAAAGAGTCAATGTTTTTGTTGATGAAGTATTACTGGGGCTCATCTTTATGTAAAAGATCAACTCTATTCAATCGCAATTATTTTTTTAAAAGCAGACTTGAATAAATTGATGTAATCTTAAAAAGAGCTATAGACTCGAAAAGTGCCAAGAAACAGGGAGCTTGGTCCAACAGAAAGCCGATAAAAAAATTTCAAACTCCTGTCTAGATGGCCAGAATCATCAACTGCCTGGCTGTGTCCTGTTCCTTGTCACAATATTTGAGCAATGTTAACTGCAGCGAGAGATAGAGTGTCAACACGGGCTCTCAGAATAGCCAATTCTAGACACACAATTGACCTCTGGATTTAAGAATAGATAGATTCCACCTCAAATCCTAGTGGAAAAGCTTAAGAATAGATTTTATTTTATTCGTAAAAGTGAGAAACATAGATAGCTGAAGAGATACCAAAAACGAGTAGCACCAGACAAAATAGTTTGGCATAAACACTGTTAATGTGCTGCACAAAACTTAAACAAATATTATGTAAAAAATATATATATTGTACATATTGTAAATTCTAATAATTTGTGTGGGAGCTGTTTTGATTTTTACTTACTTGTTTTATTTTCAGATCATAAAAGTAATACTGGTGTAGCACAATACATGTTCTACTAAATAGACCCTCTGAATGCCTAGTCCAAATTGAAGAAAGCATTCCACCCCATTCCTGATAAACCAAGGGAAACCAGAGATCTCGGTGGAGCCTGTCCTCATCAGACCTTTTAAAGCATGTGGCAATCATGCATAATGAAGGAGAATTCTGAAGTAGCTTCAACTGCCTATTGGTTTGAGAAGGTGACCTGCCAGTCCCTGGATATTTGGGTGGGAGACATTAATCAAGCATTCCTTTGTCAGTGTTAGTTAAATATAGTTAAATGATCCTATCTGCCTGGGCTGTTTAGACCTGTCAGAAGTAATCTGCCCCTTCTTGAGGATCGCCAAACAGGTTTTCATCCCAAGTGACTCAGTCATTTATTCCTGTTTAAATACAAATCTTACCTCTGTAAGTCCTGGCTCACCCTTAAAAACTCCGCATGTGCTTAATGTGCCACACTGTATGAAGTGGTAAGAATTGTTATGAATTCTTCTCATTTTTCTGAATACTACAAAGAAAGTGGCCAAATTTTCCTGCAGAGAGTTGGGGAAAGTATAAAGTAAATGGAGAGCAAACCACTGAGACAGCAAATAGGGATTCTCAAGCTTGACTTGAAGAGTGAACTTGAATGACTTTTTATACTTGTTCGCTCAGAACCTGTACCAGGCAAGCAGGCATTATCTAAACAATGTGCAAGTAATAGGTCAAAAAGCATATTTTCTAATTTTCTGGTTTGTACCACATGATGAAGATTTATGGTCTTCATCAAATGAAATTCCCTTTCACACGGACAAGTACATTTAAATTTGGAACAAAGAATTGAGAACTGTTCCTTTCATTGTCACAGGGGCACAATTTTGTTTTTTTAAAGCCACCAAATTGGTTTGACTATGTTTCCTCCTCTTTGGTGCCAGGATCTTTGCACAATGGGACTGCAGCAAAAGGCAACATTGTGGTTCCAGCAGCAGAAATTGCCAGCTTTCTACCCAGAATTGGCTGGATTTAAGAGCCTTTGAAAAGTTCATAGTCTTTCACCTCATGATTGCTCTTCTAGGAATCTCTCCTAATGGACTGTTTGGCAGTACACAGAAAGATTTATGTGCAAAGATGTTCATCCTGGTTTTGTTTATAATTGAGAGAAAAAGTAAATATAAAATAAAAGAACACACCTACATACTCAACAAAAAGCAGTTGGTTAAATTAATTATGGTGCATCCACAGAAAAAGGAATATTCTGTAGCCATTAATAACCTTTCATAAGAAGTTTTAAAAACAAAAGGAATTTATCTTTACCGATCCATACTTTTCTGTACTTCTTTCTAATTTTTCTGCAAAGATTGAGATTTCTTTTTGCAACCGGGAGACAGAAAATATCTGAAGCTAAACTTGAGAATACTGATACATAGAAAAATGGACAACACTGAACAAGGTTTCTCTTTTTAAAACAGGTACACAGAAGAGTTAGTATTTATTATTACCTAACCTATTCTTTATCACTCAAATATCTTTTATAACTGGCTACATTTAAGAACCACTAACTAGTATTGCCTCTCATAGTCTTTTGTCTGTTCTCTGTTAGAAAAAGCTGATTGCCAGTTTATGTCATCCTCTTGGATAGAAAAGATCTTCCATAACTATTTTGTTACAATGCTTCATGGGTTGACTTTCACTAGAAGATGCCCTCTCATTAGTTAGAGCTTATACATATAAAAGAAAAATTTGCATTTATATACTCAAAAACTGCCATTGAGCTGAGAATCTTATTTCAGTTAAACACTTTCTTTTTTACTGTAGTGTTTGTCATGCCTTTTTTAATAGATTAATAAGCTTGTCTTCAAATTGCTCATATTGCCTAGAATAAGATTTTGAGTTGGTATGTTTCGATAAATCCTGCCAAAAAAAAAAAAAAAAAAAATGAAAACCCTATAGCGGTGAGTTTCCATCTTCTTCTTTTTTTTTTTTTTTTTGCTGTAAAAAGCACTGTTTAAATTACATCTTATGTGCACACCAATATTTTAAATAAGTCAAAGAAGAGCTGAGCTAATTAAAGTGGGGGTAAGGAAGGACTGAAGCTGAGAGTGACCATATAATTTATCGTGCAAACTGGGACATTCCTTGGAATGAAAGGAGACACTATTAATAATTGCAATGGGGCAACATATTTTACAAATCATTCCTTTCTGCTTTAGGAAGATCACAAATTCCAACTGCCCAGAAGCAGAAAAGAAGACAATTGGGAATTGGTTCCATGAAGTGGAAACTACAATATGAGGAGTGGGAGTAAAGATACTATAACTGAAGTTCAGAGCCAGACACTAAATTGGACAAAAATATATTTGCAAGGCACAGACAGTGGGCTAATTTGGTCAATTTAAAAAGTACTCAAATGAAACAATGTGGGAAAGGTGAACCTCCTCAAAATGAGCAAAGAATATCTGCATGGGCAGCTTATAGGGGGAAATATACAAATGACAATCATCAATAAAAATACAAGAAAAAATTTATCTCACTCACAATTAAACTAACATAAATCAAAAAGAAAAAAACCTAAGGGACAAGCAAATGTTAAAGAGCGAAGAAGATACCTTATATTAATTAGCCTACAGGGAAACAGTTGTTCTTAACACTAATGATAAATGTATTAACAGGTTAAAACTTTTTAGATGGCTATTAGGCAATAGCTCTTAAAATGAAAGAACATATTGTCTTTGACCTGACAGTTATGTAGCTAGAAATTGACTTCATGTTTGCAAAAGCAAACATATATACAAGTAACGTGAACCATAGTCTGTCATGGCAAGAATAAACCTGGAAATAACCTAAATGTCTATCATTTAGGGAGAGATTAAATAGATTTATAGACTAGGGTTTTCACGTGATAGAAGGTTGTGCAGCCAATAAAACAAAAACCAGTCGTTTTCTATGTTCTGATTTAGAAAATTCTCAAAGGCATTTCATCAAGGCAAACAACAAAAGCAGAGTCAGAACACTGTATATAATATGGCTTTTATTCTGTTCGTTGTTAAGAGGCTACTTATAGGTGATATGTATGTGTGGGTGTTTTAAGATTGCACCAGAGACCATGACCAGAGTTTGTCTTTGTTAGAGGGATTGGATAGAGGAGTGGAGGGCAGGGATGTCTTTTACTCTCTGTTCGTACCTTTCTACCTTGTTTTAACTTTCTAAATATGTTCATGTGCTCCATTATAAATGTTTAAAATGTTAACAGAGGTTATCTGTGTGGTTGAATTATCATAATAAATATTATAAAAGGTGAAGAAAGCTATGTGTGGAGAAAACAAAACGGGAAGTCAAAGAGATGTTCCAAGCTCACTAAATCTCATCACCTCCATTAACCACAAAAGAGTTTGAAATGTAAATCTCTTCCTCTGTAAAATATTGAGCATTTGAGCCATGCGTTCATACAAATGCCTATTACAATATTGAAGTTACAAAGGATGCTATCCCCAGCCCTCGGGTAAGGGTGAGAGGGCTTGTGGTAGCAGAGAACATATCTATAATGGATGTCAACATATTCGGAAAAGAACCCTGCCTCCTAGAAACCTACAGGGAGGGCGGGGCCTTCCCAGAAGCTAGTATGGACCACCAGCAGACCTCATTATATTCTGTTCTCAGTCAGATCAAGCCTAGTTAATTGCATTATGGATGCTGTAGAATGTCGCCAAATTTAAACTGAATAAAGATGAATTTTCCTTAAGAGTTTAGCTTCTCTTATCATTATACTTATTTTCTTATCATCATCCTGAAGAAAGGACTGGTTTCTACATATACAAGTGAATGCGAAAGTCTAAGAGATGAGCTCAGCTAAAGATTTTATTCAGCACATAGAACTTTCTGCACTGATGAAATATTTCACATTCTGTGCTGTCCAACCAGTTAGCCATTAGCTACATGTGGCTACTGATCACTTGATATGTGGCTACTGCGACTGAGGAACTGAATTTTTAACTTTATCTATTTTAGTTCATTTAAACTTAGAAACATAGCTGTCATATTAGACGTCACAGTTCTAGCCAGAGTCATTCAAGAAACATTGATCAGTAAATGGAATCAAAAGGAGAAGAAGTAGAGGGAGAAGTAATGATATAAAATCACGAAATATTTAAAGCTGGAAAAAACCTTTGAGACCTTCTCATCCAACCCACTCATTTTACACTGATGAGTAAAGTGTGACCCAGAGAGATTCAGCATTCACTAAGCTTACACAAGCCAGCAAGGAGTCAGATATAAATCCTACCTTTTAACGAATGTTGCACCTAGCCATGGTGGTAAAACAACTGCACAGAACTGAGTTAAACTAGGGAAAAAGGATTGTCTTTGTACTCTTTTTGAAGTCTATATGAGGCAATGAATAAGTGATAAATAGTATTAAGCAGAGGGGGCTCTCCTTGCCTCTTACTAAATATCTCTCTGTCAGTAAGAAATAAGTTTAAATTCCCACAAGGCAGGGACATAAGTAAGTATAGAACTAACCTGCTAGTTAATTCCTTGGCCTCCTGCTAAGGAAACATTAAGCACCTCGGAATTATGTTTTGATGTCCCAATTCTGTTACAAAAAATCTGACTCCAAATTATAATATTCCCTAAACTATACCTTCCTTCTCAGCCTGTACCCTTGAATGGGGAGAGGCCTGTATACCTTCCTCACAAAGAAGCTCTTTTATTTAATTGGGTTAATAGGTTACAGATAGGTTAATTAGGTTAAATCCTGGCAGAGTAAAAGCATTTTCTAATTGCTGCTGCCATTGCACTACCTGGAGCTGAGATGGATCTTCAGCATACACTAGTCTATGTTCTGCTTCTCAGAGTCATATTTAAACACAGTACATGACGGTGACATACACACAGGGCACTATCATTCTCCTAAACTCTTTGGCAATGGCATTTTGATAAAAGTACTTTCTGCCTTATAAATGATTTCTTCCAGGTTTCCAGTGAAACAAGTCATTTTAAAAAAAAAAAATTTTTTTTCTTTTTTTTTTTTGACAAATGAAAGGGGAAAAAAATGCCTTTTCAAATCCAGGGCACTTGAAAGTTTCATTTTCCTGTTTTAATTTGCTTCGGCGTTTCAAGGGAATAATAATAGTTTTTTAATGCCAAAGGTGGCTTTCATCACTCAAAGCCCTCTAATTTCCTCCCATATTGCAAGTAATGTGTTAATAGTTCTAAAATGAAATATTACCTAAAACACAACTTAGTAATTTTCCTCACAGTTCAAAGTTATTTGAAAAAGAAACATCACCTTTTACAAATATTTACTTTGCCACAATGCAAGACACTGCAAATTATCTGCAATAGCTTCCAGTCTCTTCTTTTTTGTGCCATCTTCGAATTTTCTGTTGGGAAAAAAGAAATAAATAGAAAAAAGAAAAAACACCTCCCCTTCTCTTTCATGTTCTAATATCAGGTTCCATGAGAGGACCTGAACTCTACCTTTAAATTAGATAATGCCCAAACAGACATATAATATAAGTAAAATATGAGAGAGAGAGAGAGAGAGAGAGAGAGAAAAGCTTGATATTTGTGGTCTCATTATAGAATACACACACCAAAGAAAAGATGTGCACAGAGGCCATAGAGAATTTAAAAGATTTATTTATGATGTATTACTGTAATTTTTAATTTAGACATGCAAATTTTTTAATTTGCACCGACTGCTTTGCCTTAATGGTTTTGATTAATACTTGGAGGTAGTGTTTGTGAAAGAGATTTATACTGTGATTCATCTGCAAAATAATCAAATCATTACCAGCTAATGACAAAGCTGTGAAAAATGATATAGATATTGTGTAACTTCCAGCTATGGCTGAGCACGTGGAGGTACCCAATCCTTCCAGCAAATGTGGACTTGTGTTAATAACTGCTGGGAAGTTCGCTCTAGGTCCACTCTAATTTGGCAACAAAAAACATTGATCTTAATAAAGCTGTCTGATAAAAGGAGCAGTGATTAACATCCCAAACCCTCTATTCTGCAACTCATGCCAAGGTCCCTTTTTTTTTTTCCAGGAATGAAATTCCACTGCACTTCCTGCTTATCGCTCCATCTCACCTCAGCCCTCTGTGGGTCTCCAGATAAGGCTGTAGACAGCCTAAGGAGGCAGGATGGGGGGTGGGCAAGGGAGTAGTGCTGGTAGCTGCAGGTGGGGGTTGCCCAAGGAGTAAAGCACAGCACGGTAAATGCCCAGATTCTGAACCCCTTTCAGAGCCAATGCCCATTTCTTCCAGAGCTCAGAGGTACCTCCTCTTCTAGTGGATCCTTCCTGCCAGATTTCGCCATTCAGAATCGAAGGACTCTTGCTTTCTCGCTAATCCTGACAGAGTCAGCAAAAGCAGAGGAGAAAGCTCCAGAGCATGTCCAGAGTCAGCACAACAAACTCTCAGTGGTACCAGGAAACGGAAAAGGGGCAGGAAGCACAAACCCGCAGATAATACCCAACTCTCATTATAACTGCTCCTTGTGACAAGCCTCTCTGCCACATCTCCCACCCACATGGTTATCTTGAATCAAATAGGAGATTTGGATTTTACCTCCTTTCTGGCTGCTTTCTTCCAACTAAATAATAAAAGTTCATGTTTCTTGAGGCGTTACTGAGCACCAGAAACTACGCTAAGCCATTCTACACCCACTTTTTCATTAATCCTCACCACAAACCTATGAAGAAGATATTAGTAGTAGCAGTATTCCCATTTTACAGATAAGTACACTTTACAGATAAGGAACTCTCCCAGAGTCAATAAGAGAAAACTGGCGTGTGACAGAGGTAAGACTTATGTCTGGTTCATTCTAGCACCATAAACCCTACCCATCAAAAGTATGTCCTTACGTGTCAAGTTTATATTGAAGAATCAAAATACTCCAAATGAGGGCAGTCAGAAGAGAGATGAGATGAAGTGGAGGAAGAGGTTAAAAAAATTATTAAATAAAAATGTAAAAAGCTTGGACCAGCCACAGTTAATACTGAAGCAATCATTTTAAGTCATTATCAAGAAATTCAGCTCCTTTTTTATTTCAGTCCTCACAGAGGAAAAGCCCAGTGAGTTGATAGTCATGAATATTTCACTGAAAACCATATTTTCTATGACGGTGACATGGACACTCCACTTCATCAGGAAGCCATTTTACAAAATTAGAAAAAGCAAGGCACCATTCTGGAAAGCGCAAGCCTACTTATCATTATTATTTATTACTTATTGGGTGCCAACTGGGTCCCCACAGCAGAGAAGGTGTTATGAAACCTTCACGCAGAGACAGACAGTCCCTGTTCACTGGATTCACAATTCCAGTTCCGATTGCAAGGCTACAATGGGCTCTGTGTCTACAATGACTGGTAACTGTGACTGCCATGGAATCACAAAAGGAAGATCAGAACTTTCTATCACTTTTCTAGACAGAAAGACAAATGAGAAGGGAAGCAATAAGTGTAATTAATTTCAACCAGAGCTGGAGGAGGAAAACTTTCAGCTATGGTACTATACACAGCATTTATCAGGAGAGCTTTTCACCTAGCAGAGCCAGACCCGCTGATTCACAGATATAAAATAGGCTGCCATTGCAAAAAGAACCAGGAGAGGAAAATAAACGTAACATGGCTTTCGTGGCATTATTTTGGCTCAGTGTATCTGTGAGAGAAATTAGCATGTGATCTAACTGTACATGTGGCCCAGAAAAAGCAGAAGGAGTTAATCCAATAAGTTCAAAGTAAAGTTAAAATTCAGGCCATTCAGAGTGAGCCCACAGAATAAGCCTTTGGATAGATGGGCATCTTGTATAATTCAACCCAACATATAGTACAAATAATGAGGCTGAAGTGCTGAAGGAAAGGGAAATACACTCTCAGAGGTAAACTTGCATTCAAGTCATCAGGACTTAGCTGAATAATTCCTTCTAATGCTTGTACAAATAATGCTGCTAAATTCTTGGGAATTAAACCACATCTCCTCCCCTCTGCATTCGGGAGCTTCTAAAGACTGGACTGAGCTAGCTGCAGGGAAAATTAAATCCAAAACATATTCATTATGATCATTTCAAAGAAGGGAGATGCTCCCTTTCTGTCTACATGTGAGAAAATGGACTAAACTTGACTCTAAGCAACCTCAGACATTTTTGAGAAAGACCAGAGACCATAGCATTACTGTATACAGGTTTTAGTAGCTATGTTTCTGCAGTCAACTGATCACAAATATTCTGGAATCCTGTCCCTGTCCAGTTCCCTCAGCCTTCCTCCTTCAATACAATCAACAATTAGAGCCTTGCTCATCTCAAAGAACATCAGCTGTCTCTCAAGCAATCTGTTTTCTACTTCTGCCAGAACTCTTACTCAGCATTCTGCAACTCTTCACATTTATCTAGTGTCATGCAATGGAACTTTCTGTGATAATGGAAATGTTCTATGTCTGTACTGTCCAATATGGTAGCCACAAGCCACATGTGGCTAGTGCTATTGAGAAAATTTATTTTATTTTATTTTATTTTAATCAACTTAAATTTAAATAGCCATGCATACCTATTGACTGCTATGCTGGGTAATGCAGCTCTATAGAGAGCAAAGTAGATTTTACTGAAGATATGTTAACATAGATGGAGAACTTTGCATTGCACATGCCACAAAACTCTTTCCTAGACTCCCTTGCAGCTAGGGGTGGCTATGTGATACAATTCTGGCCAGTAAGAGGAAAGCTTAGGGTTACCGAAAAAGTTTTTATCCTTTCCTACATAAAATTCAATTTCTTATTTTCCCCTTTAGTTTTTCTTGTGGCTGGAGTATGTACATGATATCTGCATGCATAGCAACCATCTTAAGTGTAAACGCTGTTTATCAAGGTTGGCATGGCAGGAAGTTGAAAACAGGCTAGGACTTTGAAGATTTCCTTGAGCCATTGCACTAGTCCTGGGCCACCAACTTGTGGATTTCTGCAGCACAGAATGAATAAAGCCTTTACTCATCGAAACTACTCTTTGCCTGTTTTTCTATTCTTGGAGCAAAACTCACTAATCCTAATGCATATAACTAGATACCGTTATAAAGGTTTACCACATAATGCAATTTATTGGCATAAATTTCAATTGTAACAGCAGTGCTTATCCACTGTAGCTGCCATCCTCGCTCTTTTCCTTGGGGTCAGCCGAGGGCAATACTGTGAGTAGTGAGTAGATTTTATCAGATTGCCCACTCCCTCTCTCCACTTCCCTTCTCTGTGTTATGTTTCTCTGTGTTCCTGTCTATATCTAGTTCTTTGCATCTTTCCTCTCTTCCTTTAGCAGTGCTTCTACTACCCTTCAATGCTCTTGTGATATCTTCTTAAAATTGGGGGTTGGAGGGAGGGTAAGCTTGGTCACAGGCTAAAAGCATTTTAGTCACATTGAAGAGAAAAGAAGGCATTAAATAATAGAAGGGTGTTCTCTTCCATTATAATATTTTTGGTAAGTAATTTTCTACTATGTGCATAGAAAAAGGTTTTGCTTGTTGCACTTCTGAAATTTTGCTTGTGCTTTTTTCCAAAACTGGGTATCTAGCATATACTAACCCTGTACTTGGCTTTTACGTGTATAGTGTTTCTTTTAATCTTCAGAACAACCCAAGGAACTGAATCTTGGGAAGACATTGGGGACAAGAGTGGCCTTTTGAAAGTTTTTCAGATCCACATACTGTATCTATAGATAGCCTTTCATTCGACTGGTTGAAAATTCTTCCTCTTGTGCATGATGATTGAATCTATTACTTCCATTTTACAAATGAGGAAAATGAAGCTCAGAGAGCAGCAGAAGTACTTTGTCATAATAAATGACAGTGGCAGGGTCTCTGGTTCCAAATGAGGATTTTTACCAGTGGAAATAACAGGAGGCTTAGGGTTGGTTTATTCTCCCATGTGATCCTATGTAGCGCCAGCCACTGAAGAAAAGGGGTCAGATTCCCTCCTCAAAGGAGCTCTGTCAGAGGGAGAATGAAGAAAGGAAAACTAGGGAGAGGCCCCTACTCGTAAGAAAAGTCAGGAAGCCCCATTTTCTGCACCTGACAGGGTACCTGACAGAAAAGCACTTAATCTCTGCATCACACAAGATGTCAAAGGTGTAAATAAGCTTCCTAACCTCATAGAGAAGTTACAAGGATTAATTCTTGTTTAAAAGCACATTATCATATTGCGATGAAAGATTCTCTTGTGTTTTTTAGTCCCCCTTAGTTCCTCCTGTCATAGACATGACTCATGAAAAGTAGATGGGGCAAGAGGTAGGGTGGAGAGAAAAGTGAAAACAAGCAGGTGAGAGTGAGTTGAAAGCAGAATAGGATAGGACAAGAAGGGCAATTTCAGTGTTTCTGGAATTCATAAAATGTGACCAGGAACCACTGGAAGAAGATGTTCAACTAATAGCCTCTCCCTTAGATATTCAAAAATGTTTTTTTTTTTCTTCACTGTACCATCCCAAAGAGGAAAATCAAGTGTTAAATTTCGATAAGTACTTTTCAGGGGTTACATTAAGGTAAAGTCCTGCTTTCTGCTTTGTCCAGTTCTCTGCTCCTTGGTATATCTTCCCCCATGAAGATGAAGAAGGACAGGTCACTCAGTCCTTGGCCATTTGGACATTGAGCTCAGATGTTTCCCATCTGAAATATTTCTTACAAAAGCTTTCAGAAAGTTGGAGGCATCTCTACATTCTCCATCCCTTTTCTTTGACTTCCATGGTGTCTGATTTTCCTTTATTCTCTTTTTCTAATTTGAAGAGATGAGTGTGACTTTTCAAGGTCAGCTCAGCATTAGAGCATCCCAAAGTCATGGCTAATAAAGGAATTTAAGGGTGGAACTGGAAAGGGAGAGACCCCGAGGGACAAAAGTCGCCTTTGAGGGCTTTTCAATTCCACACACTCTATTAATAGCCCTTCAATATATTTGTAGAAAATTCCTCATCTTGTGTGTATGCCAATTGCATTTTTATCCCCTACAGAGAATTGCTACCCTGCAGTCGTAGACTATAAAACAAATATCTACCCTCCCAGATACTGTAGAAAAGGTTGTGAAAAGGATGGAGAAAAAAAAAAAAAGGTTCTCTTTCTTCAGCCCACAATAAGACAAATGTCATCTCCAGGACCTAGAGTAGACTGGATTCATTTTTACTGTGATCCATTTGAATAAGATAAATACATATTTAATCATTCAACAAACGTATACTGAAGATCTTCTATGTGCTGGCATACATGAGGGGCTCAATAAATACTTGTGAATTAAGGAGTTTAAGGGCAAAGAAAAAACATACATGGCCATTTTGCAGGGGAAAACATAACGAATTAATAGGGTAGAGCTTTAAGAAAGAAAAATCAGGAAGCCCAAAGCAGAGATACCCTTTTCATTTGGATGAGGAGTGTGAACTCCAGGCTTTCCTAAGGAACACTGTGTACTGTTACTCAGTTCATGCACTGTACAAAATGACTGGCCAAGCATGAATGGGTACCAGAATTTAACTCCCTTTACTTGCCAAACTGAGAGCCATGGGCCACATCTGCCCGGATGTGACACCTTTTACTAATTCACACAATGACAGTGTATTTTGATGTGGCCTTGTTTAACTAGCTAAAAAAAGTCCCTGGTTCAGAATTATTCTTCATATATAGTCATGACGCCCTTGAGTGACCCAGAAGAAGAGAGAATCACTGCAATACAGCTCTCAATCGGTTTAAATAAAATGTTGTATCATTGATTTCTGAGCACTAAACTATCCAGAGATGTTACCAGTTTCTATTTAATAGAACTGCCAAAAAACATTTAATTTTTTCACATAAAACACACCCAGAAAATTGAACAAACTTCATCAAAATGTTTTAGTGCCAGAAATGATTCCAATCTAATAACAAGTTAAGGCCTTGCATTGTCTATATTGCACATGTGGCAGACCTCCACTAACAGTACGATTGGAACCTCATTTTTAATTCTTTTGCACAAAATCACCAATTTAGTTTCTTCTGGGAGATCTTGTGAAAGGATCTCTTTATAAATAAAGCAACCACGTTCTTAAAATAAAGTTGGCCAGGAGTGTGGTTCCTTCAGGGTCTGAGAGAAATCTTCGCTGATCAAATGCTGAGGCAGGCCTGTACAATCAGCTGTTGTAACAGAATCTGTTGGTGTCTGCCGGCGTGCTGAATGACAGCAGTGTGTAATCAAAGAGATGCACAGAAACACATCAGACGGCAAGAACACAGAAATAAGCAGCGGAATGGGAATATTTTGGAACCTAAATGGACCTTGGCACAAAACACTTTGAAACTGCCATTTTGCAGAGCCTGATAAGCGCTTGTTGCATTTGGAATCTAGGAAGGGAAAAATAAGAAAGAGGGGAGAAGAAAGGTTAGTTTTTATGGAGCACATCCTATGCTCCAGGCGCAAAGGGCTTTGCAGATACCGCGGGATCTAATCCTCATACCATACGATGCTAGGTGTATTATTCCTATTTACAAGGAGAAAACTAAATCTTATGAGGTAAAATAACCTTATTAAGGCCATACAGCTAATAAGTGATTGAGCCAGAACTGAAATTCAGGTCTGCCAGTCTCTGGGGTCCACACCCTCCCAGTTCTTTTATTTCCACATCGTGCTGGCAATCAGGGGAGAACACTTCCTTCCACCCTAACCTTAGGTGCACTCCTCATCTGGAGGTTTCCAAGTATGCAAGAGGACCTTCTTCAACAAATGCCCTTCACCTTGTCTGCTTCATGTTTAAGAGGGAGAATCTATCTTATTCAAAAAGCAAACTCTTGTGAAAACTAGGCTGAGTTCAATGGGACGACCATCCAACAGCGTGATTGTTCTAATCAATTTTTGTGGACAGCAGGGCCAGAATACTAGATATGAAGTTCAAGAGAATGAACAGCCTCCCAAGTAATAGCCCCAGCATCTGTCTCAGCAGCACCTTCTCTCTGTTCACATTAGATGAGAGACTGAGATGAGCTACTAGCATGTGTAACACCTGCAGTCCCTAAAAATCAGTAATGAAAGCCAGGTTCCCCCCTTTAGTAAGAAAGAAGATTTACAAGAAAGCAAGTGATGTTCTCTGAGGGGAGTAAACCCACTTTATGTAAACCTGAAAGATCAGTTAGAGTTCCCAGAATTCACCCCCAGAGTGTGCCCCTGTAGTCACCGAGTGAGGGACTGTGAGAAACAGTATGAATGGACTCAAAACAAAACGAGACTCACCTGATTACAAGTTTCATTATGAACCTCGGGTTTTTTAGAGCTGGTGACATCACATTGCTTTGAAATGTTTGGAAAGAAGAGGGGATTGGCGTCTATGCTTCGTGTACACGTGCACTTGGCATGTCTTACAGTCCTTCCCGCTGACATCACACGAAACTCAGGCTTCATTAGCTTTATAGGCCATCCCTGCCCTTCTTCTCCTTCAAAGGCGGTTCACAATCTAGGATGAGTTTTTGTTATTTTTTTAAAGGTAGCCACAGATACCACATGGTAGCAGAATCATTGTCAGTGAACGTAAGGAGCTGGAAGCTGTCCAAGTAGTTGGAAGGAATCTCTGAGACCCGTCTCAGCCTCTATCGCCAATAAGCAATTTGAATTTGGGGTACATTAGAGCTTAGTTGCTCAAAGTACAGTCTATGGATGAGCAGAAGAGGCCTCAAACGAGAGTTTGCAAAAAATAAGAATCCTAAGTTCCATCCCAGCCTTAGTGAATCGGAATCTGCATTTTTTACAAGATGCCCAGATGATTTGTATGCATGCTAGAATTTGAAAAATGCTAAAATAGGCCAGTGGTCTTCCAAGTATCTTTCCAGGACCAGCAATATCAGCATCACCAGCAACTTCTTATAAACGCAGAATCTCAGGTCTACTGAATCAGAATCTCCATTTTAATGAATCCCCAGGTGATCTACACCCACATTAAAATTGAGGAAGCACTATTTTAGGGTTGAGCAGATCTGGGTTTTAGTCTTGGCACCACTGTTTACAAGGTGTATGATTTTAGGCAAAATACATGACTCTTGGAGTTTCAATAAAGCTAATAGATATTTTTCTCAGGAAACTCAAAGAGATTAAATTAGGTCATGTAGGTAAAGCTCTTACCACAAGGCTAATGCATATTAAGCATTTAGTAAATAGTTGTTTTTAGCTTTCACTGTTTGTTCCTTTTTCTCTTGTCTGTCATTCTCTACCATAGGGATATTTCCATGAGACCTTCTGGGTCCCTTCCAGCTTTAACATGCTCTGATTTGACAATTAGCTCATTTTTCTTAAAACTGCTGAGGAGCCACTAATTGTAATAGACATAAAACTGGAATAAAAATTAGTTCCTCATCTATGTCTAACTCTCTTTTCTTGCCAAGTTTGTTTTGTCTCCAATGCAGAATGGAAGCAGCAGAGGACAGACAACAGTATATCTGTTAAGCATTCTCCATGTGAAAGTTCAGATACTAACACAAGGAGAAACAAAACGATCATGGCCCTACCCTTGTGGAGTTTGCTTATTGAACCAAAAAGATCAACAAAGAAATATATAATTGCAGTTAAAATTGTAATGACTATTGTGAAGACCTGTGAATAAGGATCATATCAACAAGAATCGAAGGATAATAAAATTTAGATGGTGAAGGTGGAGTTAGGGGTGAAGCTGGAAAGATGGCCTCTTAGAGAGAATGACATACAAGCTGACACTTGAAAAAGTAGAAGAGTTAATGAGAAGAAAGAGACCCCAGGCATAGGAGACTGTATGTGCAATGGAACTGAGGCAGAAAGTGCTTTGAGAAATCAAAGAACCAAAAAGAAGGTAGGTGTGACTGGACCCCAGTCAGTAAAGGAGCTTGTGCCTAGAGAGGCTGGGGAGGCAGGTGGAGCCAGATCTGGACTCTCAGGCAATTGGTTGTTCTATAATTTAGGGAGAACAAGGCAAGACACTATGATAGTAAGTTTATGAACGTAGGTGGCCTATGCAAATCTTACTACTAACTGTATCTATGCGTGAGCTCCTGGCACTTAGAAAGGGCTCAATAATATTTGTATTTGTGACTAAGCAAAAGTGAATAAATGGATGAGGCATACAATTCAGAGGAACTGATGGTATAATAGAGGTGAAAATTTTAACCCGGGGGGGAAGGGAGCTTGCAAAAGAATGCAGGGTATCACTCCTCCAAATGCCTCTTCTCTCTCCTGCATTTAAATTTCTTCATGTCTTTAAAAATATCCTTGTGCGACCTCCATGTTCCACTCCAGTTACCTCCCATTTCTCTAGAACCATTTATAGCAAGACATTGTTGTTGGTCTTGTTATTTCCTCTTCTTCCCTTCTCATTTTCTCTCTTTAAAATAAAACACATAATATTGACACACTAAAGAATATATGAAATGTATGTGTAAATCATAAAGCTTAATGATAAATGTGGACCCATGTTTGTTCCACTCAACTCAACTGTTAGAACTGTACCAATTCCACTGAAGTAATTTGCATATTATTCTTCATTCCATCCCTGCCTCCACTAACCAGGTGATAATAACCCTGAATTTTATATTTATCATCCCTTTTCTTTTGTACATAGTTTTTTCACAAATGCTTATAACCCTTAACAACATATATTTAATTTTGCCTGATTTTTTGTACTTCATAAAAATAGATCAATCACAGGGAATCAATTCCAAATGAAATTGCCAATGTCAAAATATTTAAACTTTTAAAAGAAAATATAGGACAATATCTTCATGACTCACAGGAAACGATGTTTTAAACAAGACACATAAAACATTAATGATTAAAAAAAGAGAGAGACTCCTTCCCTCTATATGCATAAACCACCATCCCACTCCCTTTTAGATGTTATACTGACAAACAATTGAACCATTAGTGACTCTTCCCTTGAGTTAAACACAACCCTAACAATGTGGAATTCCTTTAAAACACAAGTATCCTCCAGGGATTGGTAATATATTAAGTTTCTGCTGTATGGGTTTTCTAGGATGCAGACTCTAAGACAAAGATTAACATACAAGAATGCTATTAAGGAAGGCTCTTAGGATCAGCAATTGTGAGGAGAAGGGAAGGAAGCAGGATTGAGACAGGGAGAAGCTGAGCTGTGATCCAATCTCAATGGAAGCCTCAGCCAATGCCACAGGGTTCTGAAGCTGGAATGGCCCTTCAGAGTTACTCTAAGTTGCAACACAGAGGCCTTTATCCCCTCATCCACCAGTCGTTGAATGCAGTTGACCTTAGACAAGACAGCTCTCCTCAGCTACAGCAATTTCTTTTGAGAGCTGATGTTTGGGAGATGTCTGCTAGCAGTACTTCCAGCAGCTGGGAATATACATTCTCATTCTTGAAGGGAAATCTGGATGGAACATCACAGCATCAACCCAAGTCCTTCATACCTTAGACTGACTGAGAAATTAAATGTCTTCTTGAGCCTGGGGAGACTTAGTGGGAAAAGGACATAAGGTGTCAGTGCTGATAAGGGAATGAGAAAATCAGCTTGGTATGGAAGAGTTGGGAAGAAACATTTACTGGCCATAAGTATTAAGTCAGGGTCATGCAGTGCACCAGCTTCTTTACAGCTTCAAAATGTTTTCCAGACTCCACCTTGATCCTTGATACTAATTAGTACTGAATTACCCAACTAGGAAACCAAGTATGTTCTTAGAGAACCAACCTTACAGTAGAAACTATGCACCCCTCATCTACCCACCCACCAAAAAAGTCCACTTTGATAAACTTACTCAGAATTTTGCAATCAGAAAATCTAGAAAGAAACTCTTCTCATTTCAACATGAATAAAAGTGTTGAATCATTTCGAAAAATTAAATTTTATACTTTGAATTAACATATGGGAAAATGGCACTGAGCCAGGGGGAGTAACCTTACCTTTCTAGGCCTTTGGCTCTTTAATCTCTTAATTAGAGCCATGCCTCAAATGGAAGCCCTCAGCTTCAGGTGTTAGGTAGCAAGGGCAGCTCTGTAAGGTAGAAGCAGACTTCCAGTCAGCCATAACGGAACCCAGAACCATCTGAACAAACAGCACTGCAATTACCAACACTCTCAGTGCTCTGCTTTGCAATTTTTTAGAAGGTGAGATTTTCAGCTTTTTTTTTAACTGACCATAGAGAGAAAAAACTATCAGGAAATAACCACTTCTCCCTTTATGCTGACTTGATGTTACTTCACTTTGGCTAAATAGGTTGAACCAATGGCAACTGAATATGAACATGAAGAGGATGAAATGACTCATCTTAATTATTCTCTAGAATGACAGTGCTCAATAAGCAGCATTTCTGCAAGATATTAATAGGTTTTATACTGAAAAAGGGGACTGGGGAAGCTCTTTCAAATATATTTAGGAAATACTACATATTGCATCTCTCTCATCCATACTCACAGTGCACATCCCCTTATTAAGAGATCTGAGAAGTCCTACTGCAAAAAAAACTTTTCAATCTTGTTGAAGTGTGCAGTCCTCAAGGGCGAACCCCAGAATGCATTTTCCCAGGAACACCCATAAACATCTTGCCAAACTAGTATAGAACTTGAAGAACATAATTTGGAAAATGATGGTCTACCTATTCTATTTACAAATGAGCAGCCTGAGTATCAGAGAGGAAAAGGGGCCTTCCCGAGGTCACAACACTTATTAGAGGCAGAGTCAGGGCAAGACTCTGGCTCCATAGCCTCCAAACCAGTGTTCTTTTTCCAATCTACTACCTAGTGGAAGAAAATCAAATTTTCTGTTTTATAAACTGGATATTGATGACAGCTGATCTAAGAGATGACTGTAGGGTCCATCTTAAACAGGAAAGTTTTCCTTTTTTTAATTTTCCTTAATCATAATGTTACTATGGGCTTTTTCTTCATAGAGTTACATACAGTTTCCTTATTCATAGGGTACTTGCAACCCTGGTTTAGGATAGGGAAATGAAAACCAAGAGGGCCTGAAGATAGTCAGCTTAATAAGGCAAAAGAGCATCTACCTAGAACATTGAAGTCTATGTATGCCCTTTAAGGGATTTTTAGATTTTCCGTGGGAAGCTCAACAATTGAATTGGAGGTGGGACCTGGGACAGAGGAAGGAAAAAGTAGGAGAAGACTGTGGGCCCCAGCAATATGGCTGCAGGACAGGCTCCAGGGGAGAAACCACCTGAGAGAACTACCTGTGATGCTCTTGGAAAGGGATGTCTGCTTCCTAATTTGAAATGGCCTCCGGTTGGTTCTGTGCTGCAGTGCTCTTCGGTGACACCCACCCCTCTTTGCACCCCTCCCTGACTCCCAAGGTCCCCTAGTGAAGGGCAATAAACAGCAGGGAGAAGTGCCGGCCTTGGAGCATGCTGCCTTTGTGAATGAAGTAGAGGCCAGGCCCACATTTGGATAGCAAAGCACAACAAAGAAGTCTGGAGCTCCTCACCGGGGTCTTGTTTGGAAGCCAGAGGAGACCAAAGGAAAACCTGTGGTCAGAATTGGGAGCAAGAAGTGACAGAAAGCAACTATCTCTGTAAGCATCTGCCCCCACCCAAGACTCCTCGGAGACACTGGAGAAAGGACCGAACTTCTCTACTTAAAGTATGTTAGAGACTAAATTAAATTATTTGGACAATTGGGTAAAAGGTGAACCAGAAAGCTAAACAGGATATTTAAGGTACACCATGAGATGGACACAGGAGTATCATGTGAGAAAAATCACTCAACATGACTCCTAATTTCTTCCTATTAGATCAACCACAGCTGGCTTCCTGTCAGCACTTCTCCTTGTGGCTACAGCCTTCTTTGTTGTGCTTTGTGGTGTCCAGTGTGAACCCAGCCCTCGCTTCATCTGCCAAAGCAGTACTCTTTGAACACTGATAAAATACATCCTACTCCTTGATAAAATACATTTAAGATTAGTAGCAAGACCAGTGAGGAATACGCCCAGAGAGAACTAAGAAAACAAAATCAATTTTCAACATTGAAATAGTAAGGAGATGTCAAAATTAAGTTTTTAAAATGCTAAGTAGTCTGTGTAACAATCTTCTAATTGGCCTGACCCTCACAATGTAGCATACCAGTTGTGATTTAAGTTTTAATTCCAGTTTTCTAGAATTCCTTAAATCACTACACCTTTTTCTATTTTTCTTTTTCTTTTTTTTCTATAAACCCAGTCAACTCACATTAGCACATTAAATTAATTGGATGTTTCTGGTGGCAGTTCACACATGTAGGAGCATTTCAACCCCCTTTTCCACTGACAAGTGGGACTTGGCTCACCTGTGATGGCCTGAGCCAAGTGATTCCTCCTGGATATCGATATTCGATATCCTTAACTGCTAGTTATGCAGTGGCCTGATTTTCAGATTTGTCTTTTTCTACAAAGCAGTGAGAAACCTGAGCATTTATTTTCCAAATTATTACTTTTATTTTGTCAGATGGTGTGTGCCTCCTCTTCCAAGTAGTTTATATGAGCCAGTCAGTTGGAACCTAACATAGATAAGGTTTCAAAGGTGTGTGTTGTGCACTCCACAGACTTCAGAAGTTCCTGCTCTTGGTAATGTCTGTGGTTATTTCAGCCTGTCTCTTTCTAAGCACTGAGGCTTAGAACCCTTTTCCACAGCATTTGCCCAAGCCACTACTCATCAAGAAAAAAAGTCTAAATGATATCTTCAAAATCAAATGCAAATGCCCCATACATCCCAAGACAGCCCATCTGCAATGATTTTTGCTCTGTATTCCTTCTCTAAGCAAAGTTATTCCAGTGTGCATGTCACAGAGTTTAGTCAGAAAGCCAGATGCTTGGATGGAGATTTTGTGTTCCGTGGGCCATTCTTGCCACCCCCTACCCCAGCAAGGCTAGGGAGCTTTTATCAGATAATGGCATTGCAGTACTCAGCCATCCTCTGTGAAAGAATCTCTACTTCTTTTACAAACAATTCTATCACATCTCTCATCAAAGACATTTTAGATAAGAAAAGTCAAAACAGTCAATCAGATTATGTTAAAGTATGTGTGCATACCCCAAATCTGAAACCGGAAGGCTGAAATAATTTAATTATTTAATATTTTAAGTAAATGTGGGTGTGCAACTTATTTTGTTATTATTAAGGAATGGAGGCAAGGGGTAATTTCTAGACTGCACAGCTAAAGGGTGTGTCTGCCAAGAAGTTTGGTAATTTAGCTAAATTGAGTAATATAACACTTTGTGTCTTCTCTGTAGTGGGAAAAGCAAGGACAATGTACTAGGCTATAGGTCTGAAGGATCATCCGGGATTAAATGCTGAGAACAATGCTGAGGAAATGTGGATCCATCGAAAACCATTCTTCAACTTCCAGTAGTTGCAAAAAGACAACACTCTCTTAGGAAGTAGGGATGGGAGAAGGTGAGGAGAGAAACTGTATTGGGTGTAGTAAAAACTATAAAGACTAAAACTTGTTCACATTCTTAGGAATTTTTTTGTTTGTTTTAATTAGCCCTTTACAATTAAAGAAAACATTTCTAGACCAATATCATAAATCCACTAAAGCAGGGTTTGGCAAATTTTTTCTGTAAAGAGTCAGATACTAAATATTTTAGATATTGCAGGCCATGAAATCTCTGTAACAACTACTCAATTCTCTCATTGTAGCGGGAAAGACCCACAGACAATATTAACAAAAGAACATGGCTGTGTTCCAATAAAACTTTATTTATAAAAGCAGATAAAAAGTTGAATTTGCCCCACAGATGGTAGTTCGCTGACCCCTGCCCCAGACTGTTTATGAAGGCAAGGACTATATCCCCCAAGATATGGTATATTGCAGGTACTCAATAAATATTTGTGAATGACATTTTTAAAAATTGGAATTATGACCCTAGCTCTACCATTGTATGTCCTTGGACAAGTCATTTCATCTTTTTAGAGCCTCAGTTTTTTGAAAATATAAAATGAAAAAAGTAATGTTGATCCTGCCTGTTGTCTGAGATATTTCATAATGATGTAATTGCCAACATTTATTGATCTTTTAAAAAGTACCATATAAAGTTGTGTTTTATATGTATGTCCTCATTTATATGTATGTCCTCATTTAATATAATAACCTTATCTATATTATCTTTTGTTTTGTCAGATAAGGAAACCGAGCACACAGAGTTTAAATAGTTTAGCATTACACAGTAAATTGTAGAACTGAGTTTCAAACTCTACAGCCTGCCCAGTTAATCAGTGCATACTGCTTTATTTTCTCTAAGCTTGGAAACTGAATAGAAGGGCATAGGTGATAAATCATGTAAGGTCCTTTTGGTGGCAAGCAAATGCTAGTGAACTAAGGCAAAGGGAGGGAGGTAATATTCATTACAAAAATACTAGATAGTTTATAGAGCTAAGGAAGAGCTGAACAGGGCCTTAGTATGTAAAAAGACCTGTGCAAAAGAAACTTGAGAACCCGGGTAATGAAACAATACCTTGAAACCACCTCCTTTGGAAAGAGAATCTCTTTTGTTGAGCTACATTAGGCATTTCTACCCTATATTAATTAGCTCTGGCCAATAGCAAAGCTGGTGGCGATGTTACAACCATAAATGGAACCATAAAGCAGGCAGCCATATCAGTGGATCTATCGTAGATGGAATGCCAAATTTCCATACTGTATTCTGTTTCCAACCAACTCTACCTGCTGTATATTGCCTGGTTGTGATATTTTGACTTGAAAATAAGAATATTGGACACTTAGTCTTTCTTTAAATCCTCTATTATAGGCCCCCAAACACACAAAGGTATGTTAAAAGTCCCAAACGCTTTTACCCTCTTATATTCAATTTTCCACCTCTGCCTGTATTCTATATACACTGTCTCTTGCCATCCATCTTTAATCTTTTGATCACGTGATCTTTGATGCTCATAGTCTTTGATCAGCCCTGCCCACCTCATCTTTATCACATGTAAACATGTTGATAGCAAAATTATCATGCTTGCTTATTTTGTAACTTAGCCATAGCAATAAAATTCATTCTAAAGACTTCAATTTTGCATGTATCTTTTTTTTTTCAATTTATATGGCTAAAAACATAACCTTAGTGTTATGACTATATATTTTTATACAAAATGGAATCATTGTTGTCATTAGTTTTTATCCTACAAGTGTATTCTTAACCTTATTTTTACAATAATTTTAGGAACTGAGCACTAAATTCTGACTAGCGCAATAATGGAATGCCTGCTAAACAGGTGAACATCATTTTCAGGTGAAATGTGGTTTTTATTCCCACCACACTGGGAGTCAGAGTCTTTGGGAAAGCATTTAGATAAATATAAACTATGGAAGGCTGGAAAATCTGTTTTAACTGCCACTTTTCCTTTTTCTTTATTTACAGTTGCATTTCTACCCCACTGTGCTTCCACTTATCATCCCAGAACAACCTGTTCCTTTCTATAAGCCAGTGCCTTCCACGTTATACCAGGAAACAGGGCCTAGAATCTGAAGAGAGCATAGAGCTCTCTGCTATAGACTCTGTTGAAGGAGTTTGAGAGAGGCTGGGGACATTTCAATCCACAGTGTTCTGTACAGGTCAGTTGTTGGTATTTTTTTCCCTCAGACAATTAAGTTATTATGTCAAAAAGTGAAATATTTCTAAGTAATAATAATTATTTCCATTTATGATCTTAAATTAATCTCCAAGCACTTTGGTGAGTACTTTACAAGCATTATCTCCTTTGATTCTTACTGAAACCTCAGGTCTATATTATAGATGAGGAAACCAAGATTTATAGAGTTTAAACAACTTGGCGTACCACATAGCTAATAGAGGGAGACATGAGATTTGAATCCAGGTAGTTTGACCCTAGTCCCTGAGCTCCGGATGCATTGCAGTTTTTTTAATTTTTACCTTACTTTGACCATGATTATTTTCTTCTTTGACATTACCATTATAGAATGTCATTTTAAAAAATGATTTGTAATTGTTTGCTATCATTTTCAGTATTAGATTATTATGCTTGATTCTATAGCCACCTTCCTACATCCAGCCAAAAATCATATCACCACTTTCATCATGAAAATTAATAAATAAGTAGAATCCATTCTTTCATTCAATTCATATTTATTGCTTTCTTATTATGTGCCAGGTCCTGTCCTAGGCTCTATGACAAAGATATGAATGAACAATCACTTCTTTCAAGGAGTTTGGAGGGCAAGATACCAGAAAATAGAGAGGAGAAGAGAAAGAGAAACAAAATGAGAGAGAAAAAGAATTAGTAAGTAGAATCAAATAAAATAAAACTACAAATCGTTAGCTCTACTAGTCAAAATTTAATCAAAATTTACTCTTCAGACAATTTTCAAGGCTGATTCTTGTTTATAAATTTTATCCTATAAGTAAAAATGTACCTTATGTTTTCATTATACGGACCTATCTGAGCCACTGGGTTCTGCAGAGAAATATAGGGTTCTTTTTAACAAAATGCCATAACACAACTCTGTAATTCATTTATTACTGTTAACCAATTGAAAACTACCCCACTGTTATAAATTCCTAAAAATCATGATGGACAAAGGAATGGAACTGATTTATAAACAAAGCAAGTGTATAGACTGTTAAGCGCCAAAGAAAATGAATTTTATCTTCAAGACTGAGCTTTGATGTGAGAAATGACAATGATATTAATCTAATAAGAAATATCACCACCTTATCCTCAAATACTTGGACTAGTTAATACTAACAGAAGGTCAAATTTCTTTACAATAAATACCACAGTAAAATTTCAGAACAACACCAAGAATTTAGATGGTGGTTTTTGGTTTTTTTTTGACAACAGGAATACAATTAAATTCTGCTAACAGAATCTAGAGTAGAAGTTAGTCCTTTGTATTTTAACATGAGTAACGAAGGGGAAAAACACTTAAGTAAGAGAATAAGAAAATCTAACATTTTCCCCTTAGATTTATTATTGACCAAAATAATGATACGAAATGACCAAGACTAAGTCAGCTTGAATTTTTAAGCTCTCTCCCAGAGTTAATTTTAGTTAAAATTATGTTCGAGCTCCTCAATGAGATTTTTTCTCCTTGTTTGCTTGATTTTTGTTTTGTTTTCTTTAAATTTATGTTCCCTTTGCACATTCCACTTATGCCAGGTTTGGGAGGGGAAAGCGCTGATAATTCTGCAAGATGGCTGATTGCTGTGTTTTGGTTGATTAGGATGAGGTTCCAATAAAGCATCCAAACATGCTGGTGCGCCTCTCAGTTAAACCTTCAAATCCTTAGAGGTGTTTCTCATCACTAAAACAACAGACCATAAAGTTTGCTTTATGCAAGTAGATTTATTTCTTTATTTGTACTCAAACACAACCATAAAGGTTTATCTTCTGATCAGGGAAAGAAAATAAACAAAGCAACAAAGGTCTTCACAAAAGAGAGTGTATAAGCCAAATTAACAAGGTCTTTGTTCTTTCCAGGTTAATAAGAAATAGGAAGACAGAAAAAAAGAGGACGAGGTCGAAAGGAGGCCCCATGCTTTATGTTACTTCAATTTCTCATAAGCAAACTTCAGTGTGTGTTTAAAATCTTGAGGATTTATATTATTAACCAAACAAGAATTTTTACAATCAGGGAACATTTGTCTGGTTCCCCCCCGCCTCCTCCCTCCCCACCCATCCCCCCAACCAGCACACACAATTTTTGTAGAATATTTTGTTGGCTATAATTAAACTATGTGTGTTAATTAGGATTAGATTTTAAATGCACTGCTTGGGAAGTTGAAAAATACAGGATCTGAATGAGCCCAAATTGAGATGACACTTGAATTTTCGCAGATGTTTCCATAATCCTAATTTCAAATTGATTGTACTTCCTGAACAGTGAGAAGCCATTTTCAGTTATTTATTCAGACGTGTGCACTACTTTTTCCTCTGCCAGTGGGTAGAAAATATCTAGCACTTTCGTTAACTCCTTCAAATAAACTGATTTCTGAGGCAGGTTTTAATGCAAGGGGTGCCAAATAAGACCCACCTGCTCCTAGGGTCACCCCAGACCCCACGTATGGGCCTAAGCAGAAATCTGGACTCCAGCAATTTGCCCACCCATCATGATGGGTCCAGCTGGCTTTTGACTGCCATTGCCCAACAGGCCACAGAAAAAGCAAAGAGGGAAAAAAGAGAACTTCCCAAATTATTGGCTCCCAGCAGCCTATAACATGTGACACTTGATTCAGCCCCAAAGATGTGCAGCATACTATGCTACATAAGCCCAGGGTTTGGACCCAATACCCAGGGCCACCTGTAAAACACATTCCCAAATAAATGGCCTGTAAAAAAGATAAGCCCCCGCCAAATCTGAGTGTGTTAGTACCAAGTGGCATTTCAGCTAAAGCTGAAAGTCCAACTCCAGACTTGTAATATGCCGGAAAGAAAGAGTGGTCTTCTCTTGTGTGTATGTGGGTTTGCTGTAGTGTCTGTCTACATTTTATTTTGTGTTCAACCCAGAATCTAGAGAGTCTTCAGAAATTCTGCCTTGGAAGCAACCCCATACCCCTAACGAGTCTCCTATTTGATTGTAATTCCTTGCAGCTTTCCTGTTAGGGGGGCCTCTGCTGAATTAGAGGCATCGTGCCTTCTTCCACCTGTAACGATTTCCCACTCAACTGTAAGACAATGGCCATGATTGATCTAATGAGGGGCTGGAAAAGCCAGCTGATTGCTATAAATAGTTGAAAGCAAAAACTTGTGCTTGGCTTTCCAAAGAATTTCTCATCAACTCTGGTATCCTAACCTAAATAGGTAAGCAGCCTCATGACAAATTAGGTGAGACTCTTAAGCTTTTCCTTGGTGGGAGTTTGTGCAGAGGGCATGGCAAAATTCGAACAGAGAGAGATGACTGATGGAATAGTCACGTTTTTAAAGCAACAACCTCATCTCATCCTATATGTCCTATAAAGGCAGATTTCATTTTGTTTTAATCAGAAAGCAGTTTAAATAAATGCAAGTATGCCTAAGACCAGAGAGTTGGGCCATTTTATGGCTGTTGTTTTTAAATATTTGAAGTCCAGTGGAAATAGCCTTTGTGCATTCATTTGTTAAAGAAAATGGCATATCGCAAAGATACATAAAAGCATTTCATATAATGTCCCTGAAATTCATATCATGTTTCCTCATTTCATCTTTCAGGACTGTGTTTCTCAGCCCTGGATGTACATTGGAATCATCTGATGCCCAGACCATACCCACCCCCAGAACAATTATATCAAAGTGCAGGGCTTGGAACCCAGGAATCAGTATTTTTAAATTCTCCAGGTGATTCTAACTTTGAGAATGAGTTCTTGAACTAGAGGGTCTCCGATAATAGCATAGATAATGTTTTTTTTCTGTCCTATACACAGAAGAAAAGGAGTCAAGTGAAATGGTCCTACCTTCCTACCTCTTGCTCTGTGAATTATCTGAGGATGAAGTCATATGCATGACTGGGCTTGCTCCTAATCACTGCTTGAGCCCTTTCCTCTGGGGGTCGCTGCAATCCCTTGGATATGGCAGCAGAGAGTTTAAGTAACTTGCCTAAGGCCACTAGCTGGTAAGTGGTAGAACCGGATTTCAAATCTAGCTGGTGTTGGCCCCAGAGTCCATGCTTTTTACCATTATCAAAACAAAGGTTGAATGCTAGGGGCCCATGAGCCAAACCCAGTCTAAGACATGTTTTATTTGGCTCACATAGAAGTCTAAAAATGATTAAATTTGCGTGCCTGTATGGTGGGTGTGTGATCTCCAGTTTGCCTTAATTCCCTACTGTCTTCACACAGAACATTTTAATCATTTACATTAACAGCTTGGCCTCTGCTGGCTTTTGAGCTCATCTCCCTGTGTGAAGGCAAGAAGGGCCTTTAAAATTATGGCGAAGTCAAAAAAGCATAAATGCTGCTACATATTTCTATCCATTACACAATGATAAAGACAAAAATAGCCCCTTCTTGTTTGAAACTGGGGCTCCTCATTGATTTATTTCAATTATTCACTTCTTTATTCATTCACTCATTGAATGCGTTCCTGCTACATAGAACATACTTTGTAAGTAAGAGTAATCCAAAAGGACAGGAATTAACATGCATGGTCCATTAAGGATCAGGCATTTGGTTGGGGATTTTGCAGACAGTTTTTACAGCTAATATTTGACCCATTCAGCAACCTATCTGATACTACTAGTATGAATATTTTAACTGATATAGTAAACTGAGAGTATGACAAGGTGGGGCATTCTCATTTCTTCATTTAATAAATATGAATGAGCAACCGCTGCATGCCAAGCACTATCCTAGATGATAGTAACCCAGAAGTTTGAACAAGACCAACAAGTTGCCCTTCCTCCATTAGTGATGTGCTGGAGCCATTTCATATCAGCTTGCAAGAGCTAATTATTAAAATTTCAGGAATTTTGCAAGCCAGTTGTTAAACTACTGGTAACTTGAACCTGTCATGTTAGAAGTATTTACGCTATGAAATCGGCTGAAACTATAAATTGGGACTTTTGGGGGGCAATTTACAGCGATTTATAAATTCAAATCTGAATCTAGGTCTGTCTGTCTCCGAACCATAGCCATTTCTACTCTGCAGTTGAGCAAAGACTTCTCTGCCCTCAGGGAGCCTACAACATCGGGAGAGAGAAATTCATCAACAATAAGAGCACAGGCTCTGGTATAGATGCCTATGTTTGACTCTTACCTACTACTTACCAGTGTGTGACCTTGAGAATGTAAATTAACATCTCTCTTTGCCTCAGTTTCCTCCTCTGTCAAGTAGAAGGGTAATAACACCTCATGGGGTTATGTGAAGACTAATCAATGTATATAAAGGGGATAAAACATTGTCTGGCACTTAGTAAGAATTATGTAAATATTATTTGTTATTATGAAAAAGAATAAACCAAGCAAATGAACATTTGTGTGTGTGCAAGTGTTTGCATCTAAAGAAGGAAAAGAGATTTTGAGTGTATGCATGAGTAAACTATTTCTCTCATTTGCTTCCATTTTGTCGAATTGTATTAAAAGCTCTTGCAATTTGTTCAAAGTTTGCAGGAACCAACTGATTTTACTATGACTGTTTTCATTATAGTGGTAGAAGTGGTAGAAGAAAACTGCTTTGTCAGGCTGGATTCATTTGAATCCAAAAGCCATGTATCCAATCTACATTGTGAACATCCAAGCATAGGCTCACTAAGACTCCCAGAGAGTTGGAGTAACACAGAAGCTTGTGCCCTCACTGTGTCCCCGGGCCTGCCTGTGCAAATCAGTGCATAGCCATGTCTTTTTCCATTTTTCTGTGATTCTTTGAAAGCAGATATTTTGAATGTTTAAAAATGTTTAAAAACGTGTAATCAGTATTAGTTTGGCATTTCTTTTTTCTTTTTTTCTTTTTATGTAATTTGTGTTGATTGATTATACCAGCCCCTTTTATTGAAGAACCATGTTGTTTCATGCCCAGTGAAATATATAAATGTTGCTGTTCAAAGCTACTCAGCTAATGGTAACAATTCTCATATAAAGAATACTGAGAAGGGGAGAGAAGATCCAGGGATAGGAGAGACATTCGATCATCTATAAAGATGTGAGTCTCTGCACAAACTTTATAGCAAGCATGCTAATGTTTCAATGAACATTAAACAAGAAATAGCTTTTATTTTGAAAATCAGATATCATTATTATATGTTAATAAGAATATGGAGGACTTGAGTAATCTATCTAGAAGTGGCCATGCAATTTGTAAACTGAAGATTGAAAGTATTGTGGTTGTTAATAAAGTTACTTAATCTTATAGCCACAAAGATCAGCAAAAACGGCAACTTGAGCTGTCCCAGAATTTAAGTCTATAAAGAGTGAATGTATCGTATTTAGTGTCACTTATTTCATTAGATGTCAGATTAAGCAGTTATTAGTTCAATAAAATTACTTAATATTATTACTTCCTATAAAATGCTCCATAACTTCTGTACACAACAAAGTGTATCATTTAAACCAAAATCATTAATTGCCAATATTTGGGGACCTTAGTAGGAAATCAAGATGCCATCTAGTCTAGCCAGCAAAAATAAAATTTTCTTTCTTTTCTTCCTTCCCTGGGAACTGCTTTCCCTCAGACTTTGTTAAAGACTTTGTCAAAATTTTAGGCTAAATAAATGTGCAGTATATATTAATGATCTAGAATAAATTGTTCTGAATACTATAATATCCCAATATTCAACTGTTCTGAAACTTCCTGCCCAGATTCTTAATGATATGATCAACTCAAGTCCAAAATAAGGAGAATAGTTAGTGAAAGAATGTTCAAAAAAGATTTAAACCGAAAGCTGGAGAAAGTTACAGAGAACGAAATAAATTTTGAATTGATGACAGGCTTAATGGTAACATCTAAAAGAAGCTGGAAGTTGGAATCTCTGGCTCTCTCTCTCTCTCTCTCTCTCTCTCATCTCATACTCTTTTATTCTCTGCCTTTTGAAATTTTGAGCAATTTGAGGGATTTTTTTTTAATTTTTGAAGCATTTAATGTACAATTATACATCATAGCTCACTATCACAAGCATTGAATGAGTACTCTTAGTAATAACGAGTTCATGGAACAAGTTCTTAAAATCCAATCCAATATCAGGAGTTCATACCCAACATTTTTTTATTTTTTTGACAGTTTATTTTTTAAAATTAAATTTTAATGTTAGTTTCAAGTCATTTGGGGGATTTTTACTTATAGAAATTTTAAGAACTTGTTTTAGTTATTTTTTTTTTTAATGTTGCCTAATGATAAAATTTTGTGTGGTTCCTACCTCCACCAGAAACATCAACTAAATTTAACTGAGCAAACATTTATAGAATGCCTAGCTTCTGCGGGGTGTTGAAGGGCCAGAGTCATGCCTTCAAAAAGATTATATTCCAACAGAGATATACACATGCATTATATATTGAGAAATAGTTCACAGATATGAATTAAATAAAGGACATTGAGAACAACCAAATTAACAACTCCAAAGAACAAATTTTATTATATTTTTATGCTCATTTTTATAGTGACAAGCGATTATAGAAAACCTAGAAATTCAGAAAACTGCTTCAAACACAAGAAAAATCCCCTAAAGATTATCACTGTTCTCAGCATTTTGATGTATAGCCTGCTAGCTTGAAATATAAATGAAAAAGGATATACATGAGAACCATCTTAAAAGTAGAACTGATAAGATATGACAACTGATTGAATGTAGTGAAAGGGAAGTCATCAAGAATAACCATAATTTTCAAAACTAAGCAACTTGGTGCACGGTGATACAATAAACCAGATAAGGAAAATGAGAAGAGCAAAGCTTACAGGGAAAAGACAGGTGTCTATTTAAATATTTGAACTGGGGATAACAGTAGTAGAGTCACATAGAAATCCTAGTATATGGATGGTAATATTCTTAAGGTATCTATATTTAAGTTGTTAATTTAAATTTATCTTTAAAGATCTCTTTAAAGTATATATCACAAACTATGATTGTAGTAAAAATTAAAGAAACTGAGATTACATTTTGATCTTGATCATCAGCTCAGATATATTAAAATATATATGTATATTCATATTAAAATATATTTATATACATATAAATTCATATATATTTTATAAAGTATTCCTCCCATTATTTGGTATCATTAGTCATGAAGAGATATGCAATGAATATTCCCAATTCATAAATGACTTTCACCAATGTTTACAAATAATTTATGACCTCAAGTATCTATGAAAATATATATTTATTAAAACTCCAAGCTCATGGGCTTTGTTCCATTCTACAAATAAGACTACAGTGTCACCAAGAACTAAATGGTTAATAACAATAAAAACAAGTCACATGGCTAGAACTGAGATTTAGAAGCCCAGAGCCTCAATCACATAGATATAGTGCTCACTGGGCCACTAAAGCTATCACTGTAAACAGGAATGGTTAATAAGTACCCATCCTCACTTTTTCTATTTTTGCAGTCCCTCAAAGATCTTCTTTCTACAGACTCAGCTCACCCAGATCCTGAGCAAATAAATTAGTGGGAGCCAGCATTAATTATCTATCCAATTTTTATTTTCTCTTATTCTTTGCTATCAATTTCTCATTTTGTTCATGTAGGTCATGACCCCAGACTTGGGGGGTTAATTTTGATTGGTCCAAACCAGTCACGATAATTATTTTGTTTTACCACCCATTGGTTTATGTGCAAACATGTGATACAGTTCTGGCCAATGAGATGTAAGAGGAATTCTATTTCTAGATTCTGGAAAAGTTTTTGCCTTTTTAATGAAAGAGAGGGCAGTAGGAGTAGAAGACCATTTGCCCCTACCTTTTCTCACCCTTCTGAGGACATGATATTTTGAACTTCAACAGCCATTTTCAACCATATGAAAATAATCTAAAATATGTTGAGGATAGCAGTATAATGAAAATCAGTCATCTTTTATGAATCTCTGAAGTTCTGCACCAACCCTAGAATCCCTATATCCAAATCTTCTGTTTGTTATGTTTGATCATTAATTGACTTTACAATGTAAGCTCTCGTTGGTCAGATCCACTATAATTTGCAATGAAAAACAATCCTAATACTGTTTGTAACCACTCAATAGATTTTAATTTAAATAAAATTAATAAGCAATCCAAAAATCAGTAGGCTCAGATGGACATTGGAGAGCCTAGAGTCAGTGTAGCTGAAGAGTGTGCGTGGTACAGGCACTTGGGTCCCAAAGTCCTGCATACTTCACTTAATGCAAGCTTTACTCATTTACTTGACATCAGGTTTGGTTTCTTGATTTATTCTTCAAAGAGGTTGGGTGCGTGCTTTGAAAGAACCCAGGCTGCTGAGTTCCTGCAAGCTTCTGCCCCCAATTCCTCCAGCGCTGGACATGTATCAGACCAATTTTAACTCCTCTGAGCATTGCTGTGAACTACCAGTCATGCTTATATCTTCTCTCCCTGTTTCTTTCTACAACCTTGAGAACAACCAAGTTGAAGTGGTATAAACAGGAGCCTGGCAGGGTAAGAGAAATGGAAAAGGAACAGAAGCCTGAATAATCCATCAGCTGGCTAATCCATCTCTGAATAATTCATAAACTGACTAATCTGACCCTACCATTCTGCCTATACATCTAGGAAAACAAAAAGGAGCCTTCAGGCAGCTAGCCTTTTTGCTTCTTCCAATGAGCTCCAATATCTAAGGGTAAAGCCAAGAATCGTTCCTGCCACCACCACATCCATGGAGATTGAAAGGGACAGCCATTCAATTGTATGTTCTTGGTGGTTCCACTAGGACGACGGTAAAAATATTTCAGGCAGAGGAAACAAAACATTGAAGAGTTCAAAGGAAATGAGGTTATCAGAATCAAGTCCCCAGTGTTCCCAGGAAGAGAATCTTAATGATAAAAAAAAAAGACACAAAAATAGCACATTTAAAAATCTGCTTCTAGATCTCCCTTCCTTCCCAAGAACAAAAGTATGCATTTCTCAGTCCCCTTTGTAGGCTCACTTAATAAAAATACCTTTGCCTTAATATAAACCACATAGAATCCCATAGAAAGCTGCAGCCAGAAGAAACCTTAGAGAGGTATCAGTGAAGGGGAAAAGGTAGATAATAAAAGATTTCTGTGGCCCAGCAACGGGTTTATCCATCTCTGAATAATTGAGGACCTGGCTACTCCAAACTGGCACCTCCAAACCAGAGCCTGCCACATAGCAGAGATGCTCAATAACATTTGTTAAGAGGATAAATGCAAATATTTAAAAGGGCAAACCCATTGCTGAGCAGTGAGAGATCAAATGGCAAAGTCTCCCAATCTATAGCTCATTGCTTTACCAATACACTCAATGCCAAACAAGCGAAAATAAAACATTTTATCATTGATCTAGACCTTTCTTTGTTATTCACACTTTGAGGCTCTTGTCATCATGCTTTGACTTGCTTCATAAATTTTAATAGAGACTTTTTCAAGTAAATATTTTATTGACATATAACATGCAGACAGAAAAGTGTACAAAGCTGTAAAGATACAGCTCGAAGATTTTTTACCATACAATCATACCTGGTCAACACTAACTGGATTAAGAAATGGGTATTACTAGCACCTAGATGTCTCTCTTGTGCCTCTGGCTTTATCCTACCTGATATAAACATTGTAGTCAATATCCTAGATATATACCAAGAAGTAAAAGTGTTGGACATAAGTATATATTAAACTTTATTAAAAACTGTCAGTTTTCCAAAGTGGTTTTACTGATTTACATTTCTATTAGCAGTGAATGAGAGCTCCAACTTGTCCTTGCCAACATTTAGTACTGTCAGTTTTTGTTTTGTTTTGTTCTGTTTTTAGCCATCTGATGAATACATTGTGTCTCACTGCGGTTTTAATTTGCCTTTCTTGATGAATAATTATGTTGAGCACCTTTTCGTGTGCATGTTGGGCCATTTAGATAATTTATAAAGTGTCTTCAAATCTTTAGCCATTTTTAAATTGGGTTATCTCTCTTTTTTATTGATGTATAGGATTTTTTTTTATACTTGCGATATAAGTCCTTTGTCATATTTTTGCACTGCAAATTTGCATTACCTTTTGACTTTCTTAATGGTGTCTTCTAATGAGCAGAAATTCTTCATTTTAATGAAGTCGAATGTATCACCTTTTTCTTTACAGTTAGTCCTTTTGTGTCCCGTCTGAGAAATATTTGCTTACCCAACGTGCATGAAGACATTGTCTTACATTATCTTATAGAACTGTGCCATCTAATAGGGTTGTCACTAGCCACATGTGACTATTTAAATTTATATTAAAGAAAACTAAGTAAAATTAAAATCTAATTTCCTCAGTTACAAGTAGTCATTATCAGTATGTGGCTAGTGGACAATAACATTGCCATCATCACAGAAAATTCTATTGGATAGCACTGGTCTAGAAGTTTTGTTGTTTTAACTTTCACATGAGTACCCACAATCCACCAGGAATTATTTTTTTTGTAAAATGTGAGGTAGTGCCATTAAATCTTTTATTGGGTCCACTGATGGGATATTCGGCAATTGGGATATTTGTATAAGATTCTGCCTGAGCAAAAAAATAAATTTTGATTGTGTAATACCACTGAGATTTTGGTGGTTTTTTTTAGCAGCTAGTGTTGCTTACCTTAATGAATATAGTCTATAATGTCACTAGTCTTCCTGTTTCACCCTTTCTTAATCTTCAGTTTCAATATGTGCTTTTTATGGGATAGGACTGCTAATCCCTATTCTATTTTTCCTTCCTTTTTAACAACTCAGTTTAGACTGACTTTGGAACCAAACCCCATTTGTGGGCTTCCCTTCCATCTACGGATCTTTGAAATGTGAGGCATATATATTACACACACAAGATAAGATATTCTTTATTGAGCACCTGCTGTGTGCAAACTACTCTCCAACAATGATTAATTCTTCCTCACGAGATCTTATAAGAACACTAACCCACACTTCCCTAATCTGATTGGTTCTACAAATACTACTTATCTTTATAGACATGTTCATGCTTTTTATAGAATTTATAGGTTGGAGGACAACTCCAAGACTTGCCTTTTACAAATAACTCTAACTGTAAGCTACCATAAACTAAAGAGTTACTATGCAGTATTTTAAATGTGAGACTATATAAAAAGAGAAGTTCCATTTTTCTTGAGGAAGGCTGGATAAAACATATCAGGGGGTTAGAGTCTAGCCACTTATTCCAATGCTAGAACAGAGTCCTGAGGGCTCAGGATAGAATAATTATATGAAGTTGACACTAGCAGATGGATCATAAAGGTGAAGCAAAGGAGAAGTGCTGTCGGTCAAATATGGTAACCTAAATCTATCTTTGTTTTAGGTTTAGTTCCCCAGAAGTAGGCCTTGAAATGAGAATCTGTGAGAAAAGGATTTATTTTAAAAATGCCCCCCCTCCCCGCCGCCCAAGAAGTGGTGAAAGCATGGAAGAGAAGGAGAAGCTGCCAACTAAAATTACGATTTCAGGAAAATTCCCAGCCTTAGTCTGATACCACAGGAGAGTTCTGGAGTGTAAATTATCCAATTCACAGCAAGCGCACTGGGCTTTTATGCTCAGTCATTGACTAAAAGCTACTGGTAGTGGAAGAAAGAGAAAGCAGGAGGCCAGCGTAGGAGAAAACTCCTAGGCACAGCCAAGAGTCTGTTTATGTGGGCAAAGTGGCTTCAGTGTGCCTGCAGTCAAGCCTCCAAGTGAGTCACTCACAGGTACAGGTCTTTAGAAGGAAAAGCACAGAGAAGCTGAAGAAGGGGCACTCAGAAACTCAAACAAGATCCATGAGATCAAAGAGGAGTACCTTTAGTGTCCACACGTCAGCTTTAAGGGGCAAGGGCAAGCCTAATGATAAGAGACAAAGTCAGAGGCCAGGATGCAACAAATTCAGAAATAGCCTGTTAAGGAGCCAAATAGTCCAGGCTTCTTTTATACTGGTTGATCCCACTGAGCATGAATGAGTTTGTCTCAGCCACAGGTATAGAATCAGAGCCTACTAATTGGATGGTTTGACCTCATTGACTTCATTACATAAATTCCCAAGTAAATCCTGTTTTACATGAGAGATCTACAATTGAATAACCACATCACTCATTCATTCATTCTCAAATATATTCGAACATCACCAAGACACTGCCTGAGGGATAAAATTAACAAGATCAACATGGTCTCTGCTCTCATGGGCCTTACCATCTAGTAAGAAGAAACTAAAGTTCAGAGAGGTAAAAGAACTTGCCTTAAGCTGCAAAGCTAAAAAGAGACAGAGCTAACATCTCAACCCAGATACCCAGATCCCATACCTGAAGCTTTTAATTCAGTCGGCTCCCTGGAAAATGTAAACAGTTAAGTCACTCGTGGCAACATAGAAGCAATGGCTACATTTTCTTCTTCCTAAAAAGGATTCTTCAGATGGTGGGAGAAAAGGTCAAATGAATTACCTTATTAACAATTTTGAGAGAGATGTTGCTTTTTCATTAAAGCACAATTATAAAAAGTGAGCAAAAATTAAAAATCAAATTTAATTTTTGTGTAGAGAGCACAAGGCTAAAAGCCCATCCTTTCCCTTTTATAAACACCTTTCCCAAGGTGTGAAAAGACATGGTGATAGGTGTATAATTTTACTGATCCTTTAGAAGCAGCTGAAATGTGGAAAAACCAGAGAGCTGGCTTAGAATAGATCCCTTGCCTTAGCTTCAGCTGCCTAAATGTGGTCATTTCAAGACAGATTCCCAAAGTTAATTATGTTTTCCTGTAAAATGTAGCATTAATTGTAAGTGTAGAGTATTAAAATGGAATGTATAATACACTACTCAGATGGTCTGCTGTATTTTTTTCCCAAATAAGTGTACGTATATGATGTCCCCATAATGGTATTAATTATTTATCACTCTATGTAGAGAAAATATCAATTATAATAAAATGTAAAAGGGTTATTAGCTTTTCTGAACAATAAATAAAGTGGAAGTTGTGAGATCAATATGATGAATATATTAAGTTAAAATTCTCTTTTGCCATAACAGTTGATACGATTTTATGTACCAGTTTCATGAAAGTATTATAGACATTTTAAAAGAAATATATTAAATAAAAATAAAATCTATTAAAGAAGGTAATTTTAAATATTTAATGATATAATTAAGTCTTATTAATGTAACATTCTTTATTTTTCAGATTAAAAATTCACAGGACTGTCATCCCTTTCATCTTAATCAGACATCGTGTTTGTTGTAATTATTTGTTATGTATTTTCATTAACATTTGATGAATATTAACTGTTTGAAATAAAACAGTATTTTTCTTTAGCTGTGATGACTAACAGGGGCTACTTCACAGTTAGCAGATAAAAAAGCAGAAAAGAAATGGGGGGCTGTTTCCTCAACTCTGCTAGGCCAAGGACAGGACACAATCAGAATTTCTTAAGGTTTCACCTCCTTCTTCCAACTGTGAATGACCATTGGCTTTGCCATGACTGAGAAAACCTATCTTAGCATACTCTAGGAAGCACAGGTTTAGAGTGATACAGAACTGGATTCAAATCCAGCTTCTCATAATTCCCTTTAGTTTTGGACAAGTTACTAAACCTTCTGAGCTTCGGTTTCCTTATCTGTAAAATGGGAATCATAACACTTCCCTTAAAAAGCTAGCTGTGAGAAGTAGAAATAATAAATATATAGAGCCTGGTGCAGAGTAGATGCTGAATAAGGAAAATTATCATAATTTGATGTATCCTCTCAAGTACTTAAAATGATGGAAATAGTGATTTCTGATTCCATTTAGCCAGAAAAATAAGAAAGTAATGTTGTATATCTGATGATACAGTTCTTCTAAAAGAGAATGCATTGAAAGTTAGTGAGAACTTTTATGCTACAAAAGACACCATTAGGAAAATTAAAAGACAAGCTACAGACTAGAAGAAAATATTTGTAAATTTTATCTCTAATAAAGGACTTGTATTCAGAATAGGTAAAGAACTCTTATAACTTAATAAGAAGCTAAAACACCAATTTGAAAATGGTCAAAATTTTTCAATAGGCATTTCAACTAAAGAGAGATACAAATGCCCAACATGCACATAAAAACATGCACAACATCGTTAGTCATTAAATTAATTAAAATCATAATGAGTTTTTTGCACTCACACTACACACTAAAATGACTGGAATCAAAAAGAAAGACTATACCACATGTTAGTGAAGAGATGATGAAATTGGAAACCTCACATATTGCTGGAAGGAATGTGAAATAGCGTGGCCACTTTGGAAAACAGTTTGGCAATTCGCTGAAATTTACCATATGACCCAGAAATTCCACTCCCAGGAATCTACTCAAGAGAATTCCATCTACCTGTCCTCCTCCCAAAATCATAGCACCTGTCGTTAATGTTGTTGTTGTTGCTGTTGTTTCACATCTATTCACTTCTAATTTCCTAGAGCCCCAGAGAAAGAAGTTAAAAGAAAATGGGTGGAGGTACATGCTAATCACAATAAAAAGACTTATAGTTTCACCCATCATCTAAATTATTTCCAATTTATTATCAAATCTATTTAAGGATTACACTATAGAATTTTACCCCTTTTACATCCAGCAGGTACCATAAATCCAGCAGGTTCCATACCCAATAAAGTACACAGGACAACATTTGTGGATCAGGATTGCTATACAGAAACAAATAAGGCATGGGCCATAACCTTGAGACCAGTTTAAAGGTATGAACTGTCTCTCTAACCACGTGTTTAACTTTTGGCTTCCTTCGTATTAAATGATAGTGATTTTGGTGCCCTAAACATTGGAAGTATCTTAACTTTCATAATTTCTTACTAACAAAAATTGTGTAAACAAAGTTATTTAACTGTTTTGAGCTTTAGGTTCCTCATAATGAAAAACATGTGCCCAAAATTTCCATGTTCAGCTTTGGTTGCTGAGTTTCTCATTGGAAATTGTGTGTTTCATTAAATGAGTTAATGTATGTTAAAAAAAAATATGTACGCATTGTATACAAAAACAATATTTTTTGAGGGGTGGTGGGAGATAGGTGTCATCTCAATATTGACACTCTTGTGCAACATTTATCACAGCTTTCCAAGAAACTTCTCACTGAATCAAATTAACAGCAGAGCCCTAAAGTGTAAGTTTGGTTCAAGAGACTTATGAGGGAATGAGTAAGCAGCTAATACTTTCTCATACTAATAAGGTTAGTGCGCCAAGGGATTACAGAAGGTGATAAATACTAACTGGATAAAAAAAGAAAGAAATGTTAAGACCGCCTGCCTCATCTTTGAAATGTTGCAATGGTATAATTGTCTATGTGTGAGCATAATTCTACTAATAGCCTCCGTATCACCAGATATTTCTACCCCCCATAAAGCTGTGGAAGACCTCATGGGAGGAAAGCATAAAGATGTAGTGAGAAGAGAAAGAATAGCAACAGACCGTGAACATAGACAAACCAAACTACATCTAACCAATACTGTTTACACAAAACACAGTGGCATTGGATCATTTTTTAAAGACGTGGTTTTGTCTCCTTTTTAATTATGAAGGATAAAATAAAATTGAGTGACTGAGAGGAATAAATAGATAATGAAGTATCAAGGGTTTTTATATAGAAGCTCCTTATTAAAATGACTGTCTCCTTCAAATGTTTAATCTAATTTCTGCAAGGCAGGTTTTCACTTGTTCCGCTCATATAAATGCACAGGTATTAGAGGTATTATTAAAGACACAATGTAGTTCACACCCAGAGCTCGAAGAACTACTTTAACCCCTTAAATGCTCAGTGAATCATTTCTCCACTAGTGGCCTTCTACTTTTTCTCTTTCCATTCTCTCCCCTCCATGTAAACTGATTTCTGGAATGTAGTTTAACATTATATATGAGTCTTATTTGTAATCTCCTCTATGTAGTATATGATTACAATTAATAACAAATTTTTATTTTAGTACCCTCTCTGACCAAAGTATTGTCCAGGTATTGGAGAAACAAGAAAGTTAATTCACAGTATCTGTCTTCAGGATACTTAGAGCTTAGATCTGTGATGAGAAAATTCATCCTATCCAGTTCCTTTGTAAGTCAAATGATGATGTAATTTATTATCCAAACCAGGGTATTTTTAAAAGTAAAAGCAGGTACTATTAATTACACAAGGGCAACTAAGAGTGTCTTGCACAAACCTGGACAAATAGTCACCCTCTTTATTGGTATAGAGAGGATATAAGCTACTAAATTTTAGAAAACAGAGACTTTCTTATTATCTGATTGGAAGCCCCATTTCCAACTTTGATGTCTTAATTATATACGACTGCTTAATCATAAAGGATCCAGACTGAGTCTTCAGTTCAGTAAATATGGATTGCAAGCAGGGTTATCTGTTTTGTAGAAGACCATCATATGACTACAGGTACACAGGTCTAGTCTAGAACTCAAACAAATTACTCTCACTGTTTTCCTCGCCTTACATTGTTGCTCTTTTGGTATCTTTCCTTGCCATTTTCTTCAAGGCCCAAACTAGATGTTCCTCTTGCACAAAGCATCTGCTTATTGACCAGAACCAACCTCTCCTCAAGCAATGCCAAATCTGTAGCTCCATTTGTTGGTCTTATCCCTTCCCCTCTTTGAGTACAGTTATTTACTAGTACTCAACTATCACTCCTCCTAAACGTCAGGTTCCACAATATTGCAGACAGCCTCTAAGATGGTGCCAATGAGTCTCAACTACTGATATTCACACATTTTTATATTTCTCTCCTCCCCTTACCTCACCAGACGCACTGAATAAAGATGACATATATCATCAATGAGATTGCAAAAATGGTAGAATGTGGCTTCTGAGGCTAAATCATGAAAGCCATTGAGGCTTTCTTCCTACTCTCTGTTATATCATTGGCTCTGAGAGAAGCCAGGTGCCCTATCATGAGAACAATCAAGCCTCCCATGTGCGATACAAATGAGGCCTGCCAATAACCAGCACTAACTCATCAGAGGTATCAGTGGATCTTCTTGCTTCTGTTATCCATTCAGATGACTGTAGCTACAGCAGACACTCTGACTACAAACTCATGAGAGATCCTAAGACAGAAATGCCACCAGCAAAACCCTGCCTGAATTTCCGATCCACAGAAATTATGAGCTAATAAATGTTTATTTAAGCCACAGAGTTTTGGGGGCAATTTGTTATGTAGCAATAGATAACTAATACAATGAAAGCCAAAATGTTTAGGTGTTTGCTCAATATTTAGCATGGTCTCCAGCACAGAGTGGGCACTTTATAAATATTTATTGGATTGAATTGAGTTGAATTGATTTATGCTATAGGGCTGAGCACTGAGTTTATATATGACATGCCTCTTAAGAGAACAGGTACATTCCTGACCTGACAGGCCCTGGGTGAGCTTTCAGGAACAATCCACTTATGTAGGAGTTAGTAATAGCAATTAATAACTAAGATTTTAGAGGGAATAGTTCCTAAATGCAAAGCATTGTACTTGAAATAGTAACCTCACTTCATCTGCATAAAATCTTTATGAGTTAGATATTACTGTTCCATTTAACAGACAAGAATATTGAGACAAAATAAATGAGGCACCTTGCCCATGACCACCTATTGTAGCAAATAGTGAGACTGGAAGCTGAACTTTAACAACATGATTTCAAAGATCATGATATTAACATTACATCACCTTGCCTATAAGAAAAATAAATAAATAAATCAGACCTCTGGAGTGTCCCAGTAACAATCTCAGAAGAATCTTAACTTTTGGGGACTTTGTCAATAAACTAAACTCTAGACAAGTTGTTCTCAAAGTGTGGACTCAGTCAGACCAGCAGCATCAACATCATCTGGTTCTTAGAAATGTAAGTTCTCAAGCTGCCCTAGACCTACTGATTCAGAAACTCAGGGAGTAGAACCTAGCAATATCTGTTTAATACGCTCTCCAAGGGATTCTAATACAGGCTCAACTTTGAGAATCACACTCTAGATTGGCTGTATTTCAAGGACTGTTTGGCCAGTAATAGAAAAGAGACAGACATATAATCTGAACCTGGCATTTTTTTATTCTGATTTTGGTGCTTCCCCCACTAGATAACAGCACTCCAAATCAGTTATTTAACCCCTAACATGCTGAGTAACTGGGCTGTTCAACATTTGGGCAACTACAGCAAATTGGCAGGATGCCACTGAGAAAGATATGCAAATAAGGGAGTTGTGTGGGCTTTGATGACACTTTCAATATTCCTTGTTGAACTAGCAAAGCCTTTAAGTGGGTAAGGGACCGTCCCCAGCCAGGGGAATTTCCCAGATTAAGATAGCAACCTTACAACCTTGGAAAACCCAAGTCTTGGTGAAGCTGATGGAGTTCCTGAAAAGATTATTCACAAAGACTAGGTTCAAAGGAGGCTTATCTTACAAATATAGACATGCATGCAAACACATAAACATACATTCTCTAGAAATCAACTTATTTAGGGTAGAAATTCTAATAAACCTTTGACTTCACAATGATATTGTTCTTTTTATTTAAACAATAAGTAATTATTATAATATATGATATAATATAATATAAATAATGAGTATACACAACTTAATGTATTGTCACCTGAAACTCAGTTTGAATTATATATGTTATGTGGAAAATGATTACTTTTGAATACTTAATAAAATCCTGGTTAAATTTAGATAAGCTTTGTTTGTATCCCTTTTCATACTTTCACATAGCTGTGATTTTGTGTTTTTCTTCTCGTTATTATGAATAACAGAATCTCCTGCCTCGTTCTTTTTTTAATGAAAAAAAGAAAAAGAAAGTTAAAGTAAAATATGCAATTGAAAGGATGGAAATGTAACAACACAAATTCTAGGAACTACGAGGTTTTGCCTACACTGCACACATATTATTCTTTTATTTCTATTTAAATACTTAAAAGTACCATACAAGACTAAAATAGCTCAAACATTATGACAATGTTTCAGTAACAAATACCCACCCCATCAGGGCTCCACTGAAAAACTTTAGCAAAAGGCCCAGTGTCAGTTGCTTTGTTTTTATTTATACTAAGCAAAATCCAAGAGACTCGAACTCAAGTCACCTTGGAATTCCGGTGACAATGCATTGAGAAATATTACCTTAACTAATTAAGAGCAAAGGCTACTTCTGAGGTTACCTCATAAGAGTCACTATTGTAGTAAGTGTGAAAGAGCACTCAGAAATATACTCTAACCCAATGCTCCTAGACTTTTAAGGCACATAGGCATTTCCTGGGGGTCTTGTGACTATGCAGATAATGATTTATTAGATAAGGGGTAGGACTCAAGCTTTTGCATTGTTAGCAAGCTCCCAGGTGATACTCATGTTCCTCGTCTCTGGATCACACTTTCAGTAGTAAAACTCTACTTCAGCTTTCATCCCCAGGACAGACAATCACTTCCCCAGGATAAGCCTGGCAACAAGAAAGACCTCTCCTAAAATTACTTATTGATTTTTAAAAGCCAAGGTGAGAAGATTATTCCATTTTATTAGCCATTATTATTTAAAAAGTTTATATAACGTCTTCCTTTCCTGAGAAAAGACTCCCAGGCAGTACACTAAATCTTATTTTCTATGTAATCTTGGATAAGATTCTTAACTCTTTGAACCTCATCCACTCCTTTAATGAAATCCTCCCAGGTGCCAGGCCCTATGTCATACAAAAAGAAGATAAAATAGTAGACTCACAACCTAGAGAAGATGCACATGGAAGCAAGTGATTTCAGAGCCTGTGATAATCATAGGAGCCTAAAAAGAAAGCCCCTACAAACTGAGACCCATATGACAAATATGAAATGGCCAAGTAAAGAGAAAGACCATTCCTGGTGTGCCTATTATTATAATAGCAGCCCTCAAAGAATAATGACTCTCTGTGTCAACACCTCTTTACAATGTGGCTGCTGCTCTTCTTATCAGGCAACAGAATCTACTTCTCTCTTGAATCTACCCTTAGCACTTTCTCTAACCAATAGAATGTAGAAAAAATAACGTGTGGAAATTCTAGAGCCTAGATCTTAAGAGACCTTGCAGTCTCCAGTCCCACCCTTTCAGAACATAACCAACATGTAAAAAAGCTTGGGTACAATGACTGAATGATAGAGAACATATATATACATATATAGAGAGAGATCTCAACTTTCTAGCCACCTATACCAAGGCCCCAGATATTTGAGTAAAGCCATTTTAGACCTTCTACCTCCAACTGGCCCATCAGATGAATGCAGCCACATGAGAATCACACAGGCAAGACTGGGAGAATATGCAGCCAAAACATGAATGATGCAAGATAATTAATCATTGCTATTTTGAGACACTAAATGTTGAGGTGGTTTGTTGCACACCAATAAATAATTAAAACACCAGGTGAATGAGAGAGAAAGAGAGAAGCTACGGAAAAATTTAAAGGATTCAATATGTCTGAACATGACAGTGTGAAAGGCAGTGGTAAGAACTGGACCTGGTGAGAAATGCAAGAAACAAGTCTTCGAAGGGTCTCGTAGAGAGTTTAATCTTTATTCTGAGGCAGTTTGGAGCCATGGGGTGATTTAAGTAGAAGGGGATGGCATTGTCAGATTCCTCACTTGTGAAAAAGAAAAAAAGTGTTAACATTAGCTCTTTACTCCTAAGAATTTTTAGTCTAGTGAGAATTACATGAGATATAATGGGGAAAATACCATTAAGGAGGGCTCCGTTGGAACTCTGGACCAAGATGGCAAAATAGGAGAATTCTGAATGTTCCTCCTTCCACAGACACATTGAATATACAGCTATACACAGAGCAATTTTCTCTGAGAACAATTCAGAAACTATTTGAGGGACTCTTACCACTTCATTTTTTGTTGAAGGGGCAATTGAGAAAATACATCAAAATAAGTACGAAAGGCTGAAACACACTCTCACCATAAACCTTATCCTCAGCACAGTGCCATACAATTAGGAGAAAACCCCCAAAGTCTAGCTTCCCCTTCAACAAAAAATAAAGAACAAACTAAGCCCAAAATTAGTAGAGGAAGAAAATAACAAAGATCAGAGAAGAAATAAATGAAACAGAGATCAGAAAGGCACTAGTAAAGATCAATGAAGCTGAGATGACTTTTTCGAACGGATCAACAAAATTAACAAAAGTTTAGCTAGACTAGCTATGAAAAAAGAGAGAAGACTCAAATAAATAAAGTTAAATGACAGATGAAACATTACAATTGATAACATAAAAATACTAATGAACAAACAAACCACTATGAACAACTATATACCAACAAATTAGATAACCTGGAAAAAATGAATATATTCTTAGAAACATATAACCTATCAGACTGAATCTCAAAGAAATCAAAATTCTGAATGGACCAATTACTAGTAAAAAGATTAAATTAGTATCAATAACCTTCCTACAAACAAAAGTCTAGGACCAGATGGCTTCACTGGTGAATTCTATGAAACATTTAAAGAAGAATTAATGCCAATTCTTTTAAAATTCTTCCAAAAAAATAAGAAAGAACACTTCCAAACTCATTAAGCAATACCTGCATTACCTTGATACCAAAGCCAGACAAGGACACTATAAGAAAAGAAAAATGCAGGCCAACATCCCTGATGGGTATGGAGGTAAAAATCCTCAACAAAATGTTAGCAAACAAAATTCAAAAGCATATTAAAAGGATCATATACTATGACCAAGTGGCATTTATTCTTGTGATGCAAGGATAGTTCAACATATGCAAATCAATAAACGTGATACACCACATTAATAAAACAAAGAATAAAAATCATATGTTCATTTCAATAGATACAGAAAGTGCAAGCATTTGACAAAATTCAACATCGAGGAAATGAAAATCAAAACCACAATGAGATACCACCTCACAGCTGTCAGGATGTTTATTGTCAAAAAGACAAGTGATAACAAATGCTGGCAAGGATGTAGAGAAAAGAGAACCTTTGTACTGCTGGTAAGATTGTAAATTATTACAGCCACTTAGAAAACAGTCTAGAGTTCCCCTAAAAAATGAGAAATAGAATTCTCCTATGAGCCAGCAATCTCACTTCTGGATATATATACAAAGAAAACAAAATTAGTATCTCTCAGAGATATCTGTACTCTCACGTTTATTGCAGCATTATTCACATTATTCACAACAGTAAAGAAATGAAAACAACCTAAGTGTCTGTTGATAGATGAATAAATAAAGAAAATGTGTGAAAGAGAAAGGGGAAGGGTGGTGGAAATGGAATATTAGTCAGCCTTAAAAAAGAAGAAAATCTTCCTTTTGTAACAATATAGATGAATCTGGAGGGCATTATGCTAAGTGAAATAAGTCAAAAAAGACAAATACTCCATGGTATCACTTATATGTGGAATCTTTAAAAAGGAAAAGAAAAGAGAAGAGAAGAAAAGAAAAGAGAAGAGAAGAGAAGAAAAGAAAAGAAAAGAAAAAAGAAAAGAAAAGAAAAAAGAAAAGTCAGAGTCAGAGAATCGGAGAGTAGAACGGTGATTGCCAGAAACTGGGGGTTAGGAGAAATAGAGAGACTCTGGTAAAGAATATAAGCTTTCAGTTATAAGATGAATAAGATTGAGGATCTAATATATAACATGGTGACTATACTTGATAATACTATATTTTTTCATTGAAATTTACTAAGAAGTAGAATTTAAGTGTTCCTATCAAAAAAAAAAAAGTAAATATATGAGATGATGTGATGAATGTGTTTATTAACTGGACAGAGGGATATATATAATCATATCACATACTTTACACATATGATTTTATTTATCAATAATACCTCAACAAAGCTGAAAAAAATACCATTAAGGAAAGAGCCATGATTTCCATGGCTCAGTTGGTAAATCCTTGGCTCTGATCCTTTCCTCTTTCCCCACTCTTCCACATACCTTGCTAACTCTATGTCCCCAACCTAGTCTGTCCAAATTTTGCTAGAGGGGGTAACATCTAAATGAAGATGTTTGTGACAGCAAGAAAAATACGGAGGTGCCAAGGCTGTGGACCTTAAAGTTCTCATGTCAGTCTATGCCTCTGTCATGATATTTTTCTCTTCTCATTTCTCATGAGATGAATTTTCTAGAGGAGAAGTCCATAACCCAAAGTTCCCGTAATCTTGATCCTCAGTGATATATCTTAGGTTTGTCAATAATTTTACCTTTGAGGGCAGTGACTCAGTCCTGGAGGATTTAAACAACCTCTATGGAAAAGAAAAATGTCCCTAGTCTGTTCTCCATTCACTAATGCCTGGGGCATTGTTATAAAATCCAAGACAGCTTGGGTAACAGAGCTCTGTGAAGTTTGGGAGTTGCTTTCCCAAGAGGCTTAGAACAAGATATAAACAAAACATGTGTGTGCTTTTTTTGATGTTGGGGGAAATATAGAGATGAATGGAACCGAAAGCCAGATTTGCTGATCTGTCTACCACACGATCCCATTTTTGACTTAGCAGGATATAATTGAGCCCCTTTCCATAAGATACCATGTAAGACACATATTATTAACTTCACATAATCAGTAAAATCCCATTATTGCCTATCAGAAGAGTCTGACTTACTCTGGAGATTATTTTACCAAGGCACTAACACCTCCCAGTCCTGTGGCCAACCTCAGAGCAGCTTCACCTTCCCCAACACAGCTATTCACCTGGAAGATGACATATGGGAAAGTGACTCAAGTGTGTTCTATGTATTCTGAGGGTGTGTAAAATGCAGTTAGTGGATTTAATTTAATTAGAATTACCTCAGAGAAAAATCTCACTCCCCTTGGCAACAAGAAACATTAAGTGGAATCAGTGATATTAGAATTTGAAACAGAAAGAGAATCCTCTGCAGGCCAAAACTTTCTTTGTAGATAGGATTGTTCTTCGGGAGAAAAATCTTTGGGCTGGAGCGACCAGGAGTCTTGAAAAGCCTCTGGCTGGGAAGTCATCAGAAACAACTCTACACTATGCATGAAGAACACAAATATTTCTGAGTCTTTTTCCATCTCTGCCATATGAGAAGAGAAGTCACTAAATACTAGAGAAGGTGATAAAGCTAGACCCTATTTTTCCCAGCCCTCTTAATAATCGTAGGCCCATGGTGCAGCTAAATCAATCTGGTTAGATAGACCTAACTAGAATTTTGAATCCAGAGCTGGCAGATCAAGGAACAAGGAACAGATTGGCAGTAGTAGCAACGTATATATTGCCAATGGCAGCAACCAGGGTTTACTGCTGATGGTGTCAGAGATAGAAACTGTGGCACACCACTCAATTGTGCCTTCACAATGCTGAGTCATGGGAATCATTTGGACTGTTCTTCTAACTGCATGGATGCCCTTAGTATCTACCTGTTTAAAAAGGTTAGTTCTCTAGCATTCCAAAAAATTCTATGAGTTACTCAGTTTTCTATCAATATTGTTTTTCTGCTTACATCAGTAAAAGTCAGTTTCTGTTGCTTGCAGCTCAAAATCCTGACTGCTATAATAATAAATGATGCTATTCTGGGTGGTAGTGGTGTGGGGAGATGGAACACTAAAATAATGGTATTGGTTTTATTAGGCATCTCTTAAGATGGCAGCAAGTAAAAAATCCAATTAACAGAAGTTCCAAAAACATTTCAAGAAATTGGCAGCATTGTTGGAGCAAGTGCCAAGTCTTCCAAGGTGACTATATTGAGGGAGATGATGTTGCGTGGATAGACAAGTAAAAGTAACACTTAGTGATAATCTTTTAAATCATATATGGTGCATAATAAGGAAAGGTTTAGCCTGCACAAATAAGGCACATTAGATTAATGGTTTAAGAATACTCAGTAAATGTAACCAACATATGTACATATAAATTTATAGGTGTTCAGGTTTATATATTATTGCCTTTTCTTATACTATATATATGTTGCCTTTACAGATAACTAAGGCTATGTGTCCACAAAAAGGGCATTTCACTCACAGAATATTCCTCAATATTTTTTAGCTATTGTGCAATAGATAATTCATCTGCTGACAGGTAAAATGTCATTTCCTCCATGAATCTTTTCTCTTTTCTCTTTCTTTTACTCTTTCTTTCCTTCTCTCTCTCTCTCTCTCTCTCTCTGTTTAAAACAACACTGACTCATTACTATTTTTCTAAACTTATAGTTAATGGTCTGGAGGTTCACACTTATATTTGAAATCCATTTCTATTCTAGCCCAGTATGTGACCTTGAGCAAATCATTTACCTTTTCTGACTTCAGATTTCCTCTCCAGTGATGAAAATTGTAGCACAAGTTGGTTGAGAGAGAACATAATCAGATGTAAGTTATTATCAAGATTTAGTTTTGTTTTGTTTGAAACTTATGCAACTACCACTTACATATTTTAAATAACTAACGAACTATACGACTCCATCACATTGATCCGTACAAAGACAAATTATAAGAATGTATAAGGACTAAGGATTTTGATTTATCCAATTCTGGGCACCCAAGCCCTTCATCCTCTAACAAAATTAAATAATAAAAATAAAAACTAACGAATCAATGCAAAATGTTGTTAAGGAACCAAGTTAAATAAGTGACCTGTCTTTCTGGAAATATTGAAGAATCACTGGCTAAGAAAATGAATTCACTAAACAGAATCCCCATTTCTGTAATTTATACCAATGTGTATTGATAGTCCATTTCCTACCCCAGATCTAAAAAGATCAACTGAACACCAAGGTAATGTCTTTAAATTTGCCTGCTCAGTTCAGAAATGCACCATCCACTGCAAAACAAACGTTATTTGGAGGCTTCAACTTACTATTTCAAATGGAAATAGAATGGATGGTGTTAATTGAAGTATCTGAGTTGTCATTTTATGAATATTTTAGTTCCATTATAAATGACTCACTTGTTCAAATGTCAGCTTTCTTCCCCCCAACCCTCCCATGACCTAAAACATCTCTCGTCTAGTAAATAATTAAAGGGTTATCAGAAATAGTCAAAAGGAATTTGACGTGAGAATATCTCATGATGGATAGTGTTAAAGTTAGCCACAAATAACAAATGTCTCTTAATTACTACTGCTAAAGGAATCACCAGCCAGGTTCTGTCAGTGAAAACTCAATCTCAATTATCTCTTCACTTGTGATGGCATGATGTGGTCAGAGCCATCTTATCACAATTCTCATGTGACAAAAGGGACACAACAAGGCTTTGTTTGAAAGGTCACTTGCTTAGATCATGTGGGTTTTCTGTCTTCTACCCTCATATTTCTTCAAGCCTTGGTCCAAAGACCCGGCCACTTATACATTAGCATATATTAACCCTGCTAATCCCAGTTTGCCACTCTAGATCTGCCCTCTAGGCAATCAGAGGTAAAACAAGCAAACAAAGAACTAAATAAAGAATATTCCAGATGTCAACAAAGGTGGCACAAGACAAAGGAGGGCAAAAAGGGGAAAAATTCAACCAAGTGGGAAAGAATGCTAAGAGAAATACCAAAGATGGTTGAGAGCACTCAGTGGAAAGCTGTCATGTTCACAAACGTGTTTCACCATTAATAAAAACAAATGGTTGGAAAGAATACTGTGTCTATTCTGATTTTGTTATACCACAGACAGGTTTTATCATTTTGCTAAAAGACAGTCTTGATAAAATGTTCATTGGTTTGATTGTAGTGCTGTTGTAGCATAGGCAATAGTTGTACATATATCAAATCAGTATAAGTGCATGGTTTATCAAATCACCTAAAAGCAACATGTTTTTAGTGAAATATTATAAAAGAATGCCATGAAAAAACAATAGAGAGAACTTTTTTTATCTATCAATAATTAATATAAAAAGATAAACCACAAAGTATCTATCGTCCTGTCTTATAGAAACCCCCTGATAATACACTGAATCATAGTCACAACTATTTATTGAAAATACAGCAGCTACTCTATGCAACCAAATATGGTTTTGAATTGAGAAATCCTTTTTACCTCCATTTAAAATACATAAGCCTAGTAAAGAATTCAGGAAATCTTAATTCATGCACAAATTGACATGAGCCAAAATTTAGAGTATTTTATACCCAGCCATTTTTATTTTAAGGCTTAATCTTTTATTGCAAGCAGAAAGAAGTTGTTGTACCTTGTTCAGGATTTATGTTATTACTTCTAATGGCAATTTCAGTTTTCTCCTTATTCTTTTCTTTTTATCTGATATTTAAAGTTATGCTTGTCACTTTCTTTTATCCCCACGAATCATACAAGTTTTTTATTTATTTTATTTTTCTCAGCTTTACTGATATATAACATGTAAGTTTAAGATCTATAATGTGATGATTTGATACATATATATTGCAAAATGATTACCACTATAAGTTTAATGCCTCCATCCGCTCACGTAATTACCGTTTTGTGGGGGGGGGGGTGATAACATTTAAAATCTACTCTTTTAACAGTATTATTAATTATAATCGACATAATCATCATGCTGTACATTAGATCTCCAAGTTTGACCATCTTATAGTTGAGGGTTTGAACACTTTGACCAACATCTTCTCACTTCCCCCGCCCCCTAGCCCCTGGCAATCACCATTCTACTCTGTTTCTATGAGTTCAGCCTTTTTATTTTTTTATTTTTATTTTTTTGAATTTTTATAAGAGTATATTTGAGCCAAACTGACAACATATGCCACAGAGCAAGATCTCAAATGCTCTGAAAAATAACAGTTTGGTAACTTCTTTTATGCATTTGAAATTAAAGAGGGAACATAAGGAAGATTACATGGAGGTGGCAAAAAGCAAGGTAGGGAATGGATTACAGGATAGTTAAGATTGTGTGCTCTCCTGAGGGTGGCGGTTAAGGCTTATTTCAAAGGTGTGTTAATGTAGATGAGCAGAAACTGGACAGGGCTTGCTTAAGGCAAAGATAAACCTTTTACTAAAAAGTTACAGGCCTGGGGTGTCACCCACCATGACCTGCCCAGTTAGAAATTTGTGATTAGGTCACTATGTGAGGGAGTTCAGCTTTTTTACATTCTACATATAGTATTTCTCTTTCTTTGTCTGGCTTATTTCACTTAGCATAATGCCCTCAAAGCACACCCATGTTGCAAATGGCAGGATTTCCTTCTTTTTTTTACAGCTAAATAATATTTCTCTCTCTCTCTCTCTCTCTCTCTCTCTCTCTCTCTCTCTCTCTGTGTGTGTGTGGGTGTGTGTGTGTGGCATTTTCTCTTTCCATGCATCCATTGAGGGACACTCAGTATTTTTCACTCTATATGGGATTCAGTGACATTGAGAAAAAAATCTACTCAATCTGAGAAGTTTGAATAACAAGGGAAATCCAAGGCAGCAGCACTATCTGAGTGCAAATGTATTGACAGCGCCTACATCCAATGGACCTAGCCAGGACTTCTCCTCGTCTTTGTTTATGATGTCCTAGAAGTCAGGTTGGTGAAGGCTTTACTTACTCATGTGCTCTGCAGGCACATTCCTATTGAAAAGCTGTATCAAACACAGCAAACAGCATTAACGTTCTTTTCCCCTGTGCTTGGTCCAATTAGACAGTATTGCTCCAAACAATAAATGCTCATAAAAATAAGAAACATATTAGATAGGAAGGTTATTATTGCCCTGTGGCCTAGAAATTGGATTGGTTCATGTATGTTTCCAATAGAATCTTTAATTAAGATGCCTGTCCTATCAATGTGCTTCAGCAATTACCTGTATTGATGATAGGTTGTTATTTTCCTGGCAAGGTAATAGAGAATCTCACAGGGGTGTCTTAACAAGTCACTTCTAGAGTACTTTCTGCCTTTTGATTTTTTTTCTCAGTGACTAATTTACCTAAATGACTTGGTGCTTTTCAACCCCTTTCTTAACTGAGAATGAATTGGAGTATACACTTGAATAATATTTAATGATAAATTTAGTCAGGTTGGAGCCATTTATTCCTTAAGAACTCGGTGGAATGATTTATTAATTCGTCAATTCATTCACTTGGCAAGTATATACTAAGAGCCTAATAAGTATTAACAATAGTTCTCCAATGTTGCTGATGATGAATAAGATGGTTTGTCTGCCGATGTTGAACTTGGAAGCTGAGATAACAAATATGAGCCAGCTTATATGGGACCCAGACTGAGATAAAAAATAATTATGATAATAAAAACTCATTTTCAATAGACCTCCTAAGAAGTACTAACTATAAGTGGAATATTTTTGGATTTGTCATATCCTGTCTAAATTTGTTAGGGAGTCACCCTCCTTCAGTAGTTTTACACTAAGAGAATGCTTCCCACACGCCTAATTTTAAAGACTGTGACTCCTCGTGTCTTGACCTTATTGACCCCCACCTGACAACCTACTCTATTCTTAGATCCTCCTACCTTCTGACTGAGCTGCCCCTTCCTGATCTGTGCCAGTCTCCTCCTTCCAACTTGATATGTGATCCAGCCTCTTTCATCTCTTAACTTATCTTCCTCCTTATATTTTTTCTTTTCTGCTTGGCATATTCCAAGATGTCCCTAAGGAAACTCTAAAACTTCTTTTACCCATTTGCTGTCTTGTGAAACTCCCCCAACCTTCTTTATCCCTGCTTGTCTTCACCTTTTTCTTCATCTAATCATGCTGCTGCTCTTTATCACTGCTTACGGCATTCCATCCCCTTCCTGTTCTCTTACACTGCTTCCTTCCCCAGGAATAATAATCTCAGGTAATAATCTTGGTTGTACACAATGGCCAGTAGGTATAATATTTGAAAAAACCTCCTGATCTATACTCTTGATTGAGAAATGTTCATCTTATACCACCCCTCCCTGATCTCTCATAACTTGTCCATCATTCAAAATTAGGCATGAGAGTGTAGTTGGAGAAAAGTGTCAGGCCGGAATATGTCTAGATAGATAAAAAGGAAACATGAAAGAGAATACTATTTCTCTAAAATGGAGGAATTATGTAGAGAAGCAATAAGAGAGAAAAAGTTTGGGATTAAAGGATTACTCTCTGGGTTTCTATCCATAAGAGTAGGTGGGTGGGAGTTGAGGGGGTTCTGGCGTAATAAATAAAGTTGAAGTGAACACACACACCAGGGAGTCTCATCCTAATTCACATTTGGGACTCTGGAATTAGGCTTTTGACTCACCAATCTGGGGTCAGCTGTGTGAAACTGATCTGAGTGGTCTAGGATAGTTTAAGTAGAGGGAGGGTCAGAGTTTAGCTCTCGAGTCAAACTTGATTTTTATAGGCATGAATGGGACCTAGATGTGTCTAAATGGGTCCCTGGAGAATGTGGGTGTCAGTTTAGGGTCTGGCTATGTCACTACAGCAGGAGAAAATAGGCCTGGGACATACAGTGGGGGGCTGCAAAGTAGGTTTGGACCTTGATTATCAAGTTGTTGCTGTCCCTCAGGAGTATCTACAACACCTGAGAGTGTCCACTGGTGCTCGATCAGCATGAGGGGCCCCTTATGCTTTGACTTATGCCAAGAAAGAGTAGAAAACTCAAAGCCTATCAGGTGCATCTTTCAGCAGTAGTGTCGGCAAGGATGAAATCAGTCACATCTCAGGAAAAGCATAAGATGAAGAAACAAAGACCCGAGAATCTATTTCCTCACCACCGTGAGAAGATAGTAAGCCCCTCTCCTACATCAACTGTTATGTTGGGGTGGGGGGACAGATGGTTTGCAGTCTGGGGATTGGAGAAGAGTTTGAAAAAACATGATCTCCACTAGACCAAGTTTTAAAGACAATGTCCAGATAGATATCAAAGATTTTTTTAATGATATTTTGTAGGTGGGGGTTCATGGAGAAGATCTAATAAGTAATAAGGAAATGTTAAAAACTGCATTTCCTTTGCACTCAAGATGAAAACCAGTGAGTGATTCTGTGACTCAATTTCCTTTGCTTTTTTCTCCCGCAGTAATTATAGAAGCAAATCTCCATTGCCTTGAAAATGAGTGGATAAAGGAAGGCAGGATGTCCCATATCGAAAGCTTCTAGGGCAGCCAAATAAGGGAGTCTCTCTCTGCTTAAGTTCAAAACCTGTTCCACAATCTATTTACATTATTTTTTATTTTTTAAAATTTGCACACATGTTTCAAAAGGTGGCTGCCTGGTAAAGAACTGATTAAACATTCTTTTAAATATTGTCTCTTACCCCATTCACACCAGCACCCATGGGACTACAGAATCTTTTCTTCTGACATTTGAAAGCATTAAAACAGTTCCAGAGCTGAAGGAAACATTTTCTCTGTAATCTTTGAAAAGTTTAGTTGCCAAGGAGACGGAGGCCTTAGTGACCAGGTAAGAAGGCCTCTGTAGTATGTTCACATGGTTATTCAGTGAAGGGGAAGGAAATCAAGAAATTATTGGAGAGAAGAAACATTAGGTTCCCAGCATCTTATACCTAGAGTTTCTTTTATTATGTAATTAGAGGAAACTCCAATCCACCGTTCTCAAAATGGTAGTATATTTTGAAAAGATTGCTATTTAGGCTCCATGAGGCCTTGACTTACTAAGGTCACATCGATATGCAAACAGCATTCTCAGAATAGCTACTTTGTAGAGAAGAAAAGGTCCAAGGAGCAAGTTTTGTAGATTACAGATTAAATGACAGCCATCCAATACTCAAGGAAGGCCATAAAACTCATCTCTGTAGTGTACCTCGGAAAGATGTGAAGAGGGTACAATTCTGAGATAGAGAGGAAAAGAGGTTAATGAGTAGATGGAACAAAAATACAAGGACAGTTCAAATTTTCTAAGTATATCAGTCAAATCTTGCTTGTTCATGGTCTTTTCATCCTACAGTCAAAAAGTTGGTTAGAGTATGTGAAAACACATGAAATGTCCCCCGGAATGCACCACGAGCTGTTCTTAGCTGACTTTTGAACATTAGAAGGAGAAAAAAAGAGGATTGGGAAGGAGCTGAGAAAAGATGCACTATCAGAAAACATTCCTGATTAGCCTAAATGATATGCATATTTTAATATGAGATAGATAAGACTGGACCTTTTATTTAACACATTCTAAACTTGTGGTCATGAAAAAGGTATAATTTTGCATATTCTAACAGGTTGTTTCCTGTATCAACCATTAACCAGGCCTTACTGCTTTGCCCTATACACCGATCTTATCACTTTGAATTTCGAGGGTAGAAGCAACACTTGTCTTGTCTGGCCTGCCTGGAATGTTCTGTCCCAAGATAGGAGGACTTAGAATTCAGGAAAACCAAAATACCAAGCTTACAAGACAGGAGAATTCTACCTCCAGGCCATAAATTCATGTAGCCACAGGCCAGAAATGGTTATCTTCATAACACATAACCTTCTGTCCATTTCTTTTCTTTTGACTCCAGTTTTCTTAGATAATTAGCAAGGAATCACTCTAATAAACCAGCTCAGAAGAGATCTGAGGTCATACAACTATACTTATCAGAAGTAAATGAATTATACAATTTGAACACAATTTATTGAATACTAATTTTAGTCTCTCTTTCAGACAAAAACCCTGCCACAATTCACAGGCACATCATCATTCTTAAATCAAACCATTAAGCAATAGGTTCCAAGAGACATTTGGGGGAGTTCCAAGACAATATAGTTAGTTTTCCTGAAAAATCTATGCTCACAAAGGAATTAGGAGTACAGCATACACAAAGAAAATTTTGCAATTTTTTCCACAAAAATGAATGAAGCAACAGTGGGAAATAAGATTATAAACATAGTGGGCATTTAATAAAAAAATCAATTAGTATTGAGTAATTGATAAATGTATGTAGAGACAATGCAATTTTTCTACCATGTGATTTTCAGCTATTATATGCAAGATTGTTTTGAAAACTTTAAAATGTAAAAGTATTTTTAAAGTCTTTACTCTGTGTCATTAACCTGAAAATATGTCAATGTGCTTTTTTTTTCGTTAATCCAGTAAGTTACTAATGGCATTTCAGAAGAATCCAGGCTATGAATACAGGTATACTTATTCTAAATCTTGTAGCTAAAGGGACACATAAAGAAGGTAAAATAGTCCTTAAAAAGTCATGCTATGACTAAAATGGTGACACTATTTTATATTTGATATTAACAATTAATATGAAATGATATTTTTCAATAGAATAATTCTGAAAGAATGTTATTCGAACAAAAGTTTGGTGCTGAGTCAATTTTAATATTTTGGCTTCTGACCTTCTCACTCTACCAAAGGCCCTGTGGTCATTAGAATTTAAACTTTTATTGCCCAAGATGCTGGCCCAATATTAGTACTCCCATAAGAAGTCAAGATTCTTTTCTCCACAGCATTCCATTTCCTTCATATAGATCAGAATTTTTCAATTAAACTCCTATTTAATTTTTCTCTTCCCTTTAGAATACTAAAAGGGATATTGTTTTCTGATTCTTCTTAATTGTTCTCCTTTTTCTGATCCAAATCAATTGAAACATCATAACAGCTTCAAAATTAATTACACGATTTCCCCTCTGCTTGGATAGATATGTACATATCTCAGAATGTGACGGCTGTGTTCACATTATTAACTACTTACAAAATCCTTTAATGGCTGTGTGTCTGCATGGACCTAAGTGAAATAACCACCTTTACTTGGGAGTTGCTTTCTTAAATAATAACAATTTTTTTAAAAATGGCACAGTGAAGGACGTCAACTTCTTTAGTTTTCTGTGACTGAACAGATTCTACTCAGCCTTTTGCCTCACTGGCTCAATATATGCTCTTTTTTTTTTTTTTAAATCAAGTTTGCATAAAGAGAAGTCGAACATTTGACTTTAGAGAGTAATTTTTGTCTGAGGGAGAGAGCTGAGCAGGTTCTATCCAAGCAGGGTGATAAGACATACCTTTTAATAGCCCTAAAATCTATAATAAGAGGAAGCTACAGTCACTAGAAATTACTCCAAAATCTCCTCTTAATTGTTTCACCTTTTCCCCTTATATGAAGTGCAAAATCTATGAAAAAAAAAAAAAGAATTTTAAAAGGAATACTCTTTAGAGTGTTTAGATCATTTTGTGGAATTTTTTTGTTGATTTAAGAGTGAGATGGAATGTAGTGGTTATCATATTAAGAAAGAGGAAAAATATCTTGAGAAGTATTTTAGGGACTAAAAGGTATTCTTTTTCATTGCTCCTAAAGTACTACAGAGCTGCCTCAGTAGGCCGGGCAGGCCAGTCACTCCGTAAGTCTAGTAGGAGCCATCTACAGAGGTCTACATGCAAAAGTCACTCCATGAGGTTGTGCAACATGGTGCCGATATTTGTCCAAATAGCAAGTTGTTATTGTGTTTTTAATTTTTTTTTCTTTTAATGAGAAATTTGTTGTTTTAAGATAAGTCAAAAAATTAACTTTTTCTTTTCAAAGGAGAAAAATTGTTCTTTGGAGCCCTCATACTACCTAGTTCTAGGTCCTCTGTAAATATTTGTTAAAAGAATAAATGAATGAGCAAAAAAAAACAAACTACTATATCTTTGAGCTCTTTATCTTTTTTTCCTACTCCTTCAACCAGTTTCTAATAAAACTCCTGAATATATAATGTAGTAAGAGAAAATAGCAAAATTGGTAGGCATTTTTGCAAGACACAATGTGGGGTAACTCCTCTTTGTTTTGAAATCTGAATTATCCTTTTCAAGTTTAAGTTTTTTAGTGGGTAGAGGGGAAGAAGAGTCCTTGGCAAACTAGAACACGTGGTATTGATCAGTTGTCTACTAATTATAAAGTTTAGTTAAGTCCCAAAGAACTCCCAAGCCAACTGGAAGGGCTATTTTAGTCTTGAAGCAAATCCATTCCCTGTTATCACCTTGCGCTCAAAACAGAAGCTCTATAATGTCCCTCTTGTCCTATTAGCTCATTAATTTCTAATTTTCCAATAACTGGGATATCAAAATCAAAATAAGAATTTTAATGTAACTATGATTTGCAAAAGCAACACTGCTTTATATATAAACTTCCAACAGTTGATATTAGGTCATTTTTCTAAGAATCTGACATAAAAAATAGTAGACAGAGAAGATAAGGCGATAGGTGCCTGATATGAGGGGATGGATGAAGAGAAGGAAGTAAAAGTTTCAGAAAAAAATGAGTCTAGAACATTAAAAACAGCCTTCTTTTCAGATTTTATATTTTGCCTGGATAAAGTCTTTGTATCACAGAAAGAACTCAAACCTGAAATAAGGCCATATACACACCAAGAAAAAAATAAAATAAACAAGTTTAATTAGAAATGAACCATTGGTATTCTACTTCTGCCAAGTGTTTGGGTGGTTTCCCATAGTACACAGCTGTATCATTGCTATGAAATTGCAAAGCGTAGAAGGAACCCACCATTATCCATCCCACAATAATACACTCCTTGACAATTCTCCCTCAAATGGGCACAAATATCTTTTGGGCATAATGACCTTCTAGTTCATCATCAGACCTATAAACACATTCTTCAGCCCTCCCAATAAACATCTGTGCTCATTCCTAAAACTTACAGATCAGCCAAGGGAAAGAATTAATTAAAACTAGCCCAATAGATGTAATTGTCAATTAACAATATGGTTCATAAGTCGAGGATAGAAAATCTATTTGTAACAACTAATGGCTGAGTTATAAAACTTTGTTGTTGACACCTTAAACTTAAATTTAGACAATGATTGAAGAAAGTCAATAAAACAAAAGATAATTTACAACTTGGGGCTATTCAAAAGGACTTCTAAGGTTTGCATCTGTATATTTAAAATGACTGTGTTATGGTCCATGTTACAAATAACAGGGGTTTCATATCTATCAGAATGTCTGATTATTCTTCTGAACCATGCAATCAAGAACTCGTGAAGAGAATCTCCTGGGTTTTTTTCTATTCAAAGTGTGGCCTCTGAAACAGAAACCTCTGTACCACCTAGAAGCTTGTTAAAAATGCAGATTTCTCAGGCCATGCCTTATTGTTGGCCAATCTAGATTTTATCAAGAATGATGAAGAAGAACACTTAGAGATTAAAGTTGTGTGCAAGAGGGAGTGGAAAAGAACAGCTGTCAGGGGGAAGGACATGCAAAGGCCATGGTGGAAAATTTTCAAGTCTGAAGTCCCTCAAGGTCTCTCACATTACTAAGGCTTTGCCTTAAGGTTGGGTTTTGTTTTGGGCTTGTTTTTGGTGGGGGGTGTTCTGTTTTGGTTGTTTACTATAATTTGGACAGCCTGACATGTCTCTGCTAGACTTTTGACTCTAGGAGGTGAATGTTGAAGACCATAGGAGAGATCTAAAAACCTTCTTTAGTGTGGGCTTTATAGAAGCTTATCACAGGAACCCAAGGAAGATGAGTCCACAGGAAGAATATTTTTTTTTTTAATGCTATGATGCGAGTAAAAAGGATTTTCATCAGGATATTCATGGTCCATAACAGGCACTCAATAAAAAAATAAAGTCTCTAATATTCTACTAGCCTGAAAGAAAACAAGATTAATGAAAATGTTTCTTTCTAATGAGTGTCTACTATATGCCAAGCACTGTACTAGACATTTTTAATTCTTTTAAACAATTTTATTTCTTTGTAAGAAGTGGCCACATTCAATTGTTTTGCCTGTTTGAGCTCTACCGTTTTGCCTGCTGTGTGCCTTTGACATGAATGGGGCGGTAAGCCCGTCTGTGTGGTACATGGCATGCCTGCTCTCTTAGCTTCATCCTGATCACTACAGCTACACTTCCCATGTTTATATAATTTCTTATCCATATGCTCTCCACGTCTAGTGCTAATCATGTGTATTAATATAAAATAGCAAGGGTGCCAAGAGAAGTGCACATTACAAAATCATACTTACAATATCAAACACTTTCAAAAGCGTATAATATTTGCATTAGGTCATCAAATATATTCCCTACTGTTGAAGAGCACTTTCTTCTTCGCTTTCCTCTAACTTGTTTTATCTCTCGCAAGTGAAAATATCCTTATCTCTACTAAGCCATTCTTACATAATCTTCTACTTGCATCTGTTATTATTCATAGAAGAAAATAATATTGCTCTACATGAAGAGAGATAAATCCTGAGCAAAATATATTATAAATGCATTTGTCTGTAGCAGTGCTCCCTTTAAACATGTTGGGTGCAAGCCTTAACATTCTTTTATTGTTCATGGGTCCAAAACTAGGATTCCTTCTAGAATTTAGATGCTCAAAATTTCAAATTAAAAGGCATGGTCTGAGTATAGCTGGATACCTTCCACCATGCTACTTTAAAAAATATATTAAAGAGAGGGCGAAGGCAGGTGGTACATTTTTAACTGGCAGCTGAACATTTGCTTGGCTTAAAGCCAAATGAAATAACATAATCCTAACTGATTGGTACATTTCTTCCTGATCCCTTTAAATTCTTCTTTCTTGAAATTTTTATGACATTTAAATATCCTTAGAATTAATCAATGTTATAAAACAATGAGATGGTTATAAATGAAGACAGCTAGTAGCAATAATCATAATAAGATGGCCATCTTTTCTTGAGTATTTAGAATGTTCTTTGATTTTACATGGACCATCATCAATTCCCATGAAAACTCTGTAAGAGACATATTACTTCTATTTTATCGTTGAAGAAACTAAGGCTAAGAATAAAATGACTTGCCCAAGTTGTCAGACATAACTAGAGGGAATACAAGATTCAAACTCAAGTTTGTTCGTTTGTTCATTTGTTTTGTTGCAAACTACATGTTCTCTCTGCCATAGTCCCCAATAGTCATGTTGTCTAGGTTCCCTTTCCTTATTTCTACATCTTGACAGAGTGCTACCTAAAACTTTTCAGATTTTCTTGCTGGCTCCAATGAGAATGCCACTGGGAAGTGACTATTTCCAACTCTGCTGCTCACAGAATGGATCCCACGTGGCTGGTGCTCAATCAATGTTAAATAATAACAGTTCAAACCCAGTAATGATAAAGCAGGAAGCGCCTCCCTCTTTATACTTTGAATGACTTCATAGGGTTCTTTTTTGTTAATTGTTTAATCACAAATTTCAGTTATTGCTATTTACATGCTCTTTTTCAACTTTTGAATACAGTCTTATTTCTATTTTGCCAAGCTTTCGGAAACACCAAATTAGAAACAAGCCTATTGTCTTCCACACAATTTCTGCTCTGTGAAGAATGGAAAATACCACCAGAGTGCTTGCGTGCCTGATAGGGGGGGAAAAAAGGAAGAAAGGAAAAGAACCAACTGCAAGTTGTCTAAGCAATGCCACCTTAAGATCAAATGCTTCAGAAGTCAAAAGTCACTC
>NW_006432447.1:12321312-12327600 GCF_000325575.1 Pteropus alecto | reverse complement strand
TTAATGGAAAACACCCCCACGCCACCTTAATAAAACTAACAAACAAATTAAGGAGGCATAGCTTTATACAGGTAGAAAATTCAGGGGAGGGGGCATTGAATGAATGCAAATTGACAGGCATTTGTGCTGAAATGAGTCAGTGACTTGCTCTTTAAAGGAATAAACAGATTTAATTACTCATTCCCGACAGTAAAATTAGAGATTAAAATATAAAAAATTGCACCTTGAACTGGAGAATTAAGAGGTTTCAGCATGGCATATTTTATAGTAAACCACCTGCACAAACAATATTACACCAAACATTAGACTGCCTCTATGCCCTAAAACATTTGAACTGGAAGTTTTCACCTCCAAGAATTGGATTTGTGAACCATCCCTCAAGCTGAGGAAGTTATGTCCTTCTCCCAAAACCTTTCTGATATTTTGTGAAATTCAAACGTGAAGGTGACAAATCATTTAGTCCCAATGACTACTAAGTGTATACGCTTTGCTACTATTACGCATCAACCCTGAAAATTAAAAATGAAATGTATTTTAAGGTATGAAAAATCTTAAAAGAAAGCTCGTGGAAATCTAACAGAAAGCTCTGAATATGTATTGCCAAAGGTGATTCCATTTGTTTTTGAGAATGCCTTCGTGCTGTTAAATCTAGCAACATCCAAGAAATAAAGGGATTATTGGATGAGTAAGAAAAGAGGAAATAGGAATCAGAGACTTCCAACTGACAGGGCCTGCTGACAGATTTTATTTGGCTTAGACAGTGTTTCTTAAAATTTGATTTTTCCCACACTTAAAGTTAGAAAATTCTAAATAAAATTTATAGTCTTTAGGTTTCCTTTAAATAACAGAGGATCTGGAAAAGTGAGCACATAATTCCACAGGGCAGTAAGCATCTGAGCAGAGAAAAGATTGCTCCCTTTTTCATAGGAAGGCCTTGTGTTCTTCAGATTGCATCAGCTCCCATTTACTGACGCTCAACCTGGTTGATTTATTTCTATGATCTGTCTGGCTCTTGTGAGCATTTAAGCATTTATGACCTTTGTTGTTAAGTATTGGTGAGGGAATGTAAGTGGTGTGTATCTTTAGGACCTTTCCACCTAAAGATTTTAGAATATTTATTTGTGCATGTGATAACATAAGCTGAAACTTTAAAGCTCTTAGAAGAAAACCAAGGGGATAACCTCCTGGACATTGGTCTTTGCAATGACTTTTTGGATTTGATGCCAAAAGCCAAGGCAACAGCAGTGACATACTAAAAAGTTCCTATATTCAGAGTTAAATAATGTGGCTTTGATTCCACTTCTACCCTTAATTAGCTGAGTGCTCTGCAGCAAATTATTTTAACCTCTTCAACTTAGATTTCTTCATTAGTAAAATAAAGGTATTGTATTAAGTTACATTTAGGGTTCCTTGCAGATCTAGAAGGCTGTGCCTTTTACGTGGCTAAACCACACGAGCCAGAAAGTCAGCCTGATGTACCTCACCTTTTAGTATGAGGATGAAGGTGGTGGCGGGGTTTGGGGAACAGCCTAAGGACATCTTGTACGTGCTGAGAAAAAGGTGATTTAAATTTCCTCTGAATAGTAGAATTCTAAGGGAAAGGAATAAGGAGATCACAGTTCCTTTTATAATACCACAGAAAAATGAGAAATTTAATTCAGTCTTATTCAATCTTAAAGATAATTTAATATAAAAAAAATAATAATTCTATATGACAGAGACCCACCTGTTATGGGTTGAGTTGTGTTCCCCACTCCCCAAAGAAGATATAATAAATTCAACCCCCAGTATCTAGAATGTAACCTTATTTGGAAATTGGGTATTTACAAAGGTAATCGAGTTAAAGTGATGCCATCAAGGTGGGACTTAATCTAATATGACTGGTGTCCTTATAAAAAAGGGAAATTTGGACACAAAGACAAACACATACAGATATAAAGAGACAGGGAGAACACCATCTGCAATCCAAGGAATGTCTCTCCTAGAAGCTAGGAGAGAGACGTGGAATAAATTCTCTCTCACAGTCCTCGGAAGGAACCAACTCTGCCTTGATCTCGGACTTTTAGTCTCCAAAACTATGAAACAATAACTTTCTGTTGGTCAAGCTACCCACTTTGCTATAGCAGCCCTAGTAAACTAATATACTCCCTTACATCCACTTGCACCCAGCTAACTAGAGGCATAGCATTGTTCCTGACTGAGGCAAGGAGGGAATGCCCCAGGGCAGAAAGGAAATAGTATCCTTGTGACTTCTGCAAGGACATAATGTAGACTATTTTGGCTCCTCCAGGTTAAAAACAAGGGCTAGTATGTACTAGTTCTTACTAACTCTTCTGAATCTTGAAACTGCTTTCTAAACTAGGTCCAAGACCAGTTACGCAATCTGCAAGACCCAGAGGAAAATGAAAATACAGGGCCTCTTGCTAGGAAATATTAAGAATTTCAAGATGGCAATATCAGAACATTAAACCACATATGAAGCCCTGTGTGACCACACAGGTTACATTCCCACAAAGCCAGTCCTTACTGGGTTCTACCAGATGTTTGAGAAGGCCACTAATGTCTTCACTCCCCTTTCTTTGCTGGGTAATTCTGGAACGTATCTTGTCTCTTTGTGGAACATTTTTGACTTGCTCAGAGTTGGTCAAATTCAAGTTTTCTAGCAAGTTCTCATCCCTTTCCAAAGATGCATTTATTTGCCAAATGTGCTGAATCCATTGAATGTCTCATCTATCGTGCTGGCCCCTGAAAAAGTCACAAGGCACCTACTATGAAATAATGTATAATTTAAAGGCAGAAATAACTGCAACCTAAGGAAGTATGTGATAAGTGAAATAAAAGAAACGTAAGCATAGTACTCCAGACATTCAAAGAGGAAGACTTTACTCTTTTACAGGAGTCAATATTGGGTGGACCTTTAAAAAAGTGGATTGAATTTCGATAGGCATTTATGAAGACAATCCAGGTATAAGAGTTAGTATATGCAAAAGCAGAGAGGTGGGACACAAAGAAACACACTTGAGGGACATGGACACTTTGGTGAGGTGGAAACATATGGAACCATTTGTGGGTAAGCCACAAAAAATGAGGTAAGAGTAGATCAGGAGGCCTTTTCCAGTCTAAAAGGCTAATGGTGCAAGAGAACGGGCTTAATTATGTTGAAAAGTGAAAAATAAGCAGTAAAGATGAGATTAACTTAAATTGAACTTCAAATTAATTTTACGTCTGACAAATAGATGGCATCATCCTTGCAGTTGTGTATAAATTTATTTTACCAAATATTGTTGAACACTCATAACTATTTTATGCCCATGGGAAAAAATCTTTTTAGGAAATCTTGGGCTCACCCAAGCAGAGAAAAATCCCATCCTCTTTGGGTCCTTTTGATAAGCTGGTACCCACCTTAATATTGGGACATATTGTACTGGATCGCAACTAATTGTTTTCAAGTTCATCTTCCCATCAGTCTCTGAGTTCCTCAAATTCAAAGACTGTGTCTTATAATTATATCTACTCCTGCTTCTGGCATAATGCCTAGTACATAGTGAGTATTTAGTAAATATTTGTTAAATGACTAAACTAATATTGCCCCTGTATGTGGTTACCTTCATCTAAACATTTTTCTTCTATTTATTCATAAATTAGGGGTATTGAACTTAAAAATTGGAATAGGAATAAAAAAAAGCTCTTATCTAGCCCTAATTGAGAACAATAGCTAATAGTTCTACTTTCAAGATGGTTTTTCCCTATACCCATGATTCTTTGCCTTTTTAGTCTGATTTCATCATCCTTCTAGTGTCCTTGGCCTCATGGCACCTAGTTGCAGAGTTACATGTTACTATTGTTTTGTTATACCTGGCAATGGGCTAATTCTTTCCTAGCAGAGTCACCACTACTGAGATGAAGATGAGGGACTCGAGGTATGTTTAGCTAGATCAATAACAGCAATAGCCGTAGTGTGACTAACACATCCCTTTCCTGTGCAAAATGGTTCCCTGGTGTTCAGTTTCAAGGACTCAGCTTTGGAAAGCAGTAAACTTGAAAAGTAACATGCATCAGAGGCAATCTGATCCCTACCCTATCATCTCAGGAGTTTCTCTGCAGATTAACTCTAAAAAGTATTTTTAAAGTGTCCTAGTGTCATCTTGTCCTGCTTGTGGTATCTTTGTTTATGTTTTTGTTGTTGTTGTTGTTGTTTGTTTGTTTGTTTTCTGAGAGCTTTTGATGGTGCTTTCACTTCAGGGCTCACTTCGGACTGTAGAACTAGGAAGGAAATTCCTCTGCTAGGTGGCTTTGTTGTTCGGTTTTTGAAAGGAAGCCCTGCAACGTGAAGAGTACTAACTGTTTTGATAAAGATGGCCTGAAACATAGACTGAAAGGTGGGGAGTTTTCAGATAGTGTCATGGTGTGAAATACTATGGGAGACAACCTGACACAAACATTGGTGTTCCCACAACTGCATCCTAGGATTCACAGCACTCACAAAGAACAATTTTAAATCACTTTGATTTTAAAAGTAATTTGAAATCAGGGTGAACATCAGAGCACAGTTTTATTGTTTTAAAAAACGTATATGATATAGCCCTGAGTTCAGCAATAGTGGGAGGACAAGACATATCTTTGTAAAAATAGTGAGGCAAACTATGTCGTAGTAGAAGGAAGTCATGGGCTTGCTGGATCTGGATCCTAGCAAGGTGCTTACATTCCAGGATTTAGTTTCTCCATCAGTAAAATGAGACAAAAACGATGATCTCACAGATAGTTCAACAAAACAGCACTCTTAATAAAGTAGTTGATGCTTTAACACATATTAATTACTCAAACAAACAATTATCATAATTAGCACTGGTGTGGAGTCAGGCATCTTAATAGATTTGGACTCTATTTTGCTCAACATCTATTAATCATATAATCTTGGGCATGACTCCTTTTTGCCTCAGTTTCCACATCTATCAGATTAGATAGAATGTTCTTATAAGATTGGTGTGAGTATAAAATGAGTGGATATCTATGTAAGAGAGTGCCTAGTATGTAATAAACACTCAATAAATGTGAACTACTATTGTTATTATTACCATCGTTGCTAAGATTTTTCAAAGAGAAGGATCAGTGTTCTCTGGGAAACAGGAACTAGCCTATTGTAGCTATTTTAAAAATCTTTCTGAAGACCAACAAGCAAAAAGCTGACAGATAATACCAACAGTGCAAAACTTCAAAAAAAAAATCGTATACTTCTTTTTTTAAAAGCAACTATTATTTTGAAATAATTTTATATTTACAGAAGATTTGAAAACATAGTACAGAGTTACTATGTATACCCTTTACCCAGCTTCCCTTAATGTTATATAATCTTATATGATCATGCTAATATAAATGATCAAAAGTAGGAAATTAACATTGGTACAATATCATGAACTAAATTACAGACTTTATTCAGATTTCACCAGTTTTTCTCTAATGTCCTTTTAGGTCCAATCCAGGATTCCACATTGTTTTTAGTTGTTGTGTCTCCTTAGTCTCCTGCAGTCTGTGACCATCACTCAGTTTACCATTGTCTTTTGATCTTTTGAAAAAATACTGGTCAGATAATTTTTAGCCTGTCCCTAGATCTGGGTTTGTCTGATGTTTTCTCATGATTAGACTGAGATTATGAAACAGGGAAGAGTTCCAAAGACCTGAGGTTCCTTCTCAGATCAGGAGGTACCTGATATCAATATGTTTTGTTATTGCTGATGCTGACCATGATGACTTGGTTAAGATAGTTTTCTGCTGGATTTCTCCACTGTACAGTTACTATTTTTTTTCCTCTTTTCCTTACTCTATTGGTTAGAAGTGAGTCACTAAGTCCAGCCCTCATCCAAGGGGAGAAGAAATAAGCTCCACCTCCTTGAGGAAGACATATCAAAGAATTTATGGATGGATGATTACAACCAGCACAGTAATTAAGAAATATTTTGGGGAGAGATAATTTTTGGTGATGCAAAGTTTCTTCTCAAACTTTTGCCCACTAATTTTAGCATTCATCAGCACATCTTGCCTGCAGCAATTTTTGCTATAATGTTCTAGTGGCAATTTTCTATTTCCCTCATTCTATCTATATTTATTAATTGGAATTTCTATCTTTTAGGCTATAATTCAATACTGTATTTATTTTTTTGCTCAAATTGCTATAACTTTGGCCATTGGGAGATCTTTAAGACTGCTTGTTCCTGTATCTTTTTTTACTTTTTCTTCCCACTTTCTTCTTTTTGAAATCACAGGATGCTCTGGTCTCATCTTGCATTTTCC
>NW_006432447.1:12320596-12321284 GCF_000325575.1 Pteropus alecto | reverse complement strand
AAAAGGAGACCTTATTCTTTGGGGGGCAATGATATTTAGTATCCACGTTCTGGATGCTAAGTGTATCACTGCTGCTAGGCTCCCCCAGGAAATGTATTTATATATACTAACCGATGAATACACACACACACACACACACACACACACACACATCTATTTGTAATTTTATATCTAACTATATACATATTAAAATAAACATGAGTTTATACTGATATTTGTGAATCTGTCTAGAATCACAGGGTTCTTTTTATCCCTCCCTCGCTTATTTGTAAACTTCTTTCTCTGTCAATGAAAACCCTGTCATTTGTTTTCTACAATGTATATAATTTATCTGTTCAATCCTAGTCTACATGCAGTTTCAGAATCTCTAACCCATATCCCTATGAGAAACAAATTTATCAACTGGAGTAAAAGTTTGTATACAGTTTTGGTCTTTAGACTTACAACATCTAGTTGAAATATAGTTTTCCAAAGTTACATAGGTCAGCTCGTTTCTTCCTCACCACTTACAGTAATTATATATTTGTTTGTCACAACCTGTATTCCTTTTTGGCTTCCACTAACATCCTGGTTATTTTTTAAAATTTGTATAAATAAAATTCATTCTTTGTGATGTACAGTTCTATGGATTTTGACAAATGCCTAGAATCATATATCTACTATCACAATATTCAGAACATGACCCTCA
>NW_006432447.1:12314821-12320575 GCF_000325575.1 Pteropus alecto | reverse complement strand
ATTTCCATAGTTTTTCTTTTTTCAGAATGTCATATAAGTGGAATCATACAACATATAGACTTCTATACCTGGCTTCTTTCATTTAAGAAAACATGTTTAAAATTCATTTATGTTATTGTATGAATTGGTAGTTTGTTTCTTTTTATTGCTAAGTAATATTTCATTTTATGGATATACTAACAGATTATTTATCCATTCTCCTGTTGAAGGATATCTGGGCTGTTTTCAGCTTTTAGCAATGCTGTATGAAGCTTTTTTAAACATTCACACAAATGTTTTTATGTGATTGTAAGTTTTCAGTTCAGTTGATTAAATATCTAAAAGTAGGATTGGTAAATCACACGACAAGTACAGTTTAATTTCCTAAAAACTTCCAGATTGTTCTCCAAAGTGGCTACACCATTTTGCATTCCACTAGAACTAGAGTTCCAGTTGCTTTGCATCATCAGCAGCATTTGGAATTGTTGGTTTTGTTTTGTTTTAGCTATTCTAACATAATGGTATCCCATTGTGATATTAATTTGCATTTCCCTAAAAACTAATGGTGTCGAACATACTATTATATGTTTATTTGCCCTCTATGTATTCTCTTTGGTAAAGTGCCAGTTCAGATATTTCACCATTTTTTAAGTGGGCTGTTTCTTTTTATATCGTTGAGTTTTAAGTTTTCTTTATATAGTTAAGATACAAGTGTCCTATATGATATGTATTTTGCAAATATTTTATTCCATTCTATGGCCTTTCTTATCTTTCTCTTAAAAATATCTTTCACAGAGTAAGTTACAATTTTGATAAAGCTCAGTTTATCCATTTCTTTTCTTCTTTAGATTGTGCTTTTGATTTCATAACCAAAAATCTTTTTGCCAAACCCAAGGTCATATTAATTTTCTTCTAGAAGTTTTATAGTTTTTTATCTTTCATTTAAATCAGTGATCCATTTTGAGCTATTTTTGTATAATATTTGAGGTACTTGACAAGCTTTTTTTTTTTAATGTATATCAAGTTTTTCCTCACTCTTTAATGAAAAATTCATCTTCTTTTCATTAAGTTGCCTTTGGATTTTTGTCCAAAAAGATGTTGTCTATATTTCTGAGAGTTTATCTCTGAGTTTCATATACTTTCCTGGCCTATATGTTTGTCTTTTGCCAATAGCATACTGTCTGTGTCATACCTGAGTGTGGGTTTGGTGATTGCTCTGTCCTTTCTGAGTGTGTTTTATTTAGCTTTGCACATGTCTCATAATTTTTGTTGAAAGCTGCTCATCCAGCATTAAACAGTAAAAGCTGAGGTAAATATTTTTTATGCGTGGAAATGAGCACACTGTTGCTTCTGCTAGGCCTTTGGTGTCAGAGGCTTGTGTGACCTGCTCAGGAGTCGGCTGAGTACAAGGTTTGTTATTGCTCTGATGACTCTCATTGTACCTCAGGCTTCAAATGCTGTGAATAATACCTTCTCTTCAGGCTGGCTCGCTAGAAGTTATTTTCTCAAGGTCCACTTCCCTCTTGGCTTTGAGTCTTCCTTTTGTGCTGTACTCTAATAAGAATCTGTCTCTTGCAGCTTTCTCTGGTTTATTTCACTGTTATTATTACTTGACATGTGTTAGCTTGGTGTCAAGGGGTGGAGGAAAGAAAGCATTTTCTGATTCTCTTATTAACCTGCGTCCCTGAGACTGGTAGTGTTGTATGCTGGGCCTCGAGTCCATGGCATGCCTGTGGCATGCATGCTCCTCCCCAGAGGTAGAGGGATTTTTTCTGTTCTCTTTCCTCAGTTGCAATGACTTTCCCCTACTTGTTCTACTACTAAGACACCATTTGTTACTTTACCACAGAATAAGACTTTTGCTCTTTAGAGCGATGATTCTGGGAGAAGTTCCTGCCATGCTATTCCCCTCTCACTGACAGCATCATGAAGAAAGCTATGAAAAATAGAGCGGTGAGAACAATGGGAAATGTTCAGCATAACTTCAGTGACAAGATCAAGTTTACATTCTAGAAACACGCAGAGTCTGGTTTGGAGCAGGGCAGCATGTGAGAAGACCAATTACAAAGCTCTCGAAAGAGTACACGATAGCTGGGGAAAAGAAAAATCAATCATCTTAAGAATTTGCCTCAGAATTCCACTTGAGGAGGCAACCATTTCTAGTTAGGAAAAGCCTTTGATGAGTCATTTAGGTTGAAAAGATAGGCCCGCAGAAAAGGAGAGGTTAAAAGGGCAGGAGAATTTCTCAATGAAATAAAATAAAATAAAATTTGAGCTTCTTTTGCTGAGATTGATGAGAACGGGAAAGACGGGCAGAAACAATCAGCAGAGTGATTACAGAGTAACTTGGAGAGAGGTGTGATCGGTGAAACACTGGGGGTTTGGGGGAAAGATTATCCAAATTACACTTATGGATAAAAATGTTTAACATGCTAATATAAAGGGATTGCATTTTCTGTGATGTAAATGCCCTCTATTGCTCTGAAACTTTAATGAAGTCAGCCGCACACAACGAAAGGCATCTTTTAAGGAAATGTGATTTGGATGGGGCACAAGGAATCTTGGAACAAAGGAGAGAGCCCAAGTCCAACGTCTATATTGATTAAGTGCCCAACAGCAGTAGTACAAGAAGGAAGGCCAGAGTAGTCAGTAAAATTAACAGATTCAGAAATTTAAGAATTCTACACCCGACACATGCATGACAATTAAAGCTCCCAAAGAAGGAGACTGGACTTTTTACAAGTCAAAGATTTGGATATTTGAGATTGGGTGATTTCAGCTAACCCTTCAGTTCATAGTCAGTTTATTCCTGCAGCCAGGAATAAGTGAGTGTTCAAGAATGGAGTATATAACTGGGGCATCAGTTGTGTGTGTACATTATCTAGTTATAAATAATCTTTAAAATATAGATTTATTTTTAAATCTATATCTAAATTTTGCATTTTAACCCTTTGTCAGATGTATCATTGATAAATATTTTCTCTCATTCAGTAGCTATCTTTTTGTTTTGTTGATGGTTTCCTTTGCTATGCAAAAACTTTTTAGTTTGATGTAGTCCCATTTGTTTATTTTTCTTCTGTTTTCCTTGCCTGAGGAGATGTATCAGATAAAAAATATTACTAAGCAATGCCAAAGAGTTTACTGCTTATGTTTTCTTCTAGGAGTTTTATGGTTTGGGGTCTTAAATGTAAGTCTTTAATCCATTTTGAGTTTATTCTTCAAAATGGTATAAGAATGTGATCCTTGCCATTGGATTCACATCCACAAAAACATCGCTAAGACTGATGTCCAGAAGCATAGCACCTATGTTTTCTTTTCTCTATGTATTTTATGGTTTCAGGTATTACATGCAAGTCTTTAATACATTTTGAGTTAATTTTTATGTATGGTATGAGATAATGGTCTAGTTTCATTCTTTTGCATGTCTGTCCAATTTTCCCAATACCATTTATTGAAGAGACTTCTCAAAGTGGACATATAGATGACCAATAGACATGTGACAAGATACTCAATGTCACTAATTATCAAAGAAATGCAAATTAAAACTACAGTGAGATATCACCTCACACCTGTCAGAATGGCTATTATCAATAAATCAAAAAAAAAACAAACAAGTATTGGTGAGGATATAGAGAAAAGAGAACTTCATACACTGTTGGTGGGATTGCAAATTTGTACAGCCACTATGTAAAATAGTATGAAGGTTCCTCAAAAAATGAAAAATAGAACTACCTCATGACTCAGTTATTGCACTTCTGGGTATAAATCCCCAAACAAACCCAAAAAACCATAATTTGAAAAGATTTATGCACCCCTATACTCACTGCAGCACTATTTACAATAGCCAAGATATGGAAGCAACCTAAGTGCCCATTGAAAGAGAATTGGATAAAGATGTTATGGGAAAACATACAAGGGAATATTACTCAGCTATAAAAAATGAATTCTTACCATTTACAGTGACATGGATGTACCTAGAGTATGTTATGCTAAGTGAAATAAGTCAGAGAAAGACAAATATCATGTGATTTCACTTATATTTGTAATCTAAGGAAAAAAATAAATAAATAACAGAGAACAAACTGGTGGTTGCTAGATGGAAGTGGGGTTGGGGGCTAGGTGAAAAAATGTACATATATATACACTTTAATAAAGGCACAGCAAACAGTGTGTCAGAATAAGATGCTGTGGCCTCTAACTTATACCATCATAAAAAGCAACAGAGTTAGGTTAATTTATCCAAACTGCTTGGATTTATTTAAGAATGTCATTACATATCTGTAAAAGAGAAAATACAGTTGAAGTTACTATCAAAGAAGATTATATATAATTTATGAATTGTTGTATTTAAAATGGAATTAGTTACACCAGAAAGTAATTGGGCATTTTCATGATGATCTGGATGAAAACAGAGATGGGAAATGAAAAGCCTCTGCTCTAGGTGGACTGTGATTATGGCGATGCATTGAACCACTGCTCCAAATATGAGTTCTACCAAGACACTTAAGTTTCACTGCACATAACATATCGCAGGCAAAAGGCAAATTGGACATAAAATGCCAATTATTTTACACCTGAGACACAAAAGCAAGACATATTACAAACAAGTATATTTTGGGAGATTCTTTCAAAACAGTAAATCACTAACTTTGGCTCATAGTCTGTTGTATGAACTTCAGTACCAAACAAGAGGCAGTTGGAGTTACTGTCAACAACAGAAGCACTACATAAGAAAGTCAAAATTTTTAAAGAAAACCTCCTGTACATTTATATTGTAGGAATACGTCTTATAAACAAGGGAGAAAATGTCACTAAAAACTCAAGGTATTATTTTTGGAAATATTCACGTTCACATTCTCTTGTTTTTTGTGTTTTGTCTTGTTTTTTTGTTTTGGGGGTCTTTTTTTTTTTTTTTTTTTTTTTTTGTCTCCAAAATATCTCATGCCCTTTACTGAAACTAACAGAGAAATTATACTTCTCTGAATCATACTCCTTGAATATGGTCCATAACAGAGATACAATACCATTATCAATCCAAGTACATTTGGGAATGAGGTTTTGAAAAATTAATTTTGATAGATTTAATATCCTTTAGTGTCAGTCTGGATTTGGTTTCCCTAGAAGCAGATACAGACATAAGGATTTCAATGCAAGAATGTATGGGAAATGATTGCAGAAAACTCTGGTAAGGGAAGTAAGACAAAGAGGAGAAAAAGCAAGTAAAGTGTGTGTTTATTAAGTAAATGATCATTGTGGACAACTGAGACTCAGTGCTCCTGGAGCACTGTGGGAGATAGTGTGGAACAGACTTCAGAGTTTTCCCAGATGAGGGGCCCTGGAGGTCAGATACTTATCTGCTACTTCTGATGTGCCTGTTAAGTGCTGCTTCTAGGGACATTAACTTTTCAATTTATCCTTCCAGGGATCAGAAGAAGAGCTTTTGGAGAGCAGGAAGTGCTTGTACAAGCAGCTTTGGGAGCTTGTAAAGGTGAATACTGAGAAGATATATGCAGGGCACCCACAGTGGCACTCAAGCATTTCTCACAAATAAACAAATCGCAGAACTGTAGAATGAAAAGAATGTTCAAACAGTAAGGGATCAAGTCTTTCCCGTGGGTGGTTTTGATACCGTCTACCTGTTACAGACCTCTGTGCTTTTTCAATAAACACCTAAAATTCTTTAAAGAATGAAGAAAAAGGAGAATTATAAATGTGTTGGTGTTCCCTGCTGAGCCTATGTAAAATGCATGCAGTTATGTCTTAGCAAATGAGGGA
>NW_006432447.1:12310438-12314233 GCF_000325575.1 Pteropus alecto | reverse complement strand
AAATAGTGACTTCTGATACAAAGGGCAGCAGAAATGAGAAGCAGCAAAAACAGAGTCAATCGTATGGTGTCTACTCCCCACCCTGACCGTAAGGATTTATGCCAGGGCTTGAGTCTCACAGGAAGAAATCAGAGAACTCTGGAAGATAAGAAAGATAAGAGGTCCTATTTGGTGGTTATGTCAGAAACTATGCCACCATGAGAAGGAGAGCCTTCTTGGTTTTTCTGGCAAAAGCATCATGTGGTCCCTAAGCTGAGGACCACTGGGACTCCAATGCCATTTTAGTACTGGAAGGAGAGCTTGCAAATCTGAGAAATGGGAGGTAGCCTCCTCAGCACAGGCATCAGTGATTTTAGTAGGAACAGGAGTACCAGTCTCTGTGGCCAGTGAGACACTCCTTCCAAATGGCTTCATAGGTAACATATCACCAAAGCAGGTGGAGTTTGACATGTGGGAGAAATGTCTATGGACATCTGAGTTATTGTCAAGAACTCTTGGAAATAACTAGAAAAACCTTGGAATGAGGGCAAAGGTTACATTGGAGTTGGGTAGAGAAATGGGCAGGGCATCAGCAATGAAGTGAGGAATGAGACAAGGCTCAGATATTGATTGAGAAATGTGGTGGTGAGACTCCAGGATGGATTAGGCTTGGAGGGAAGTTCACGGATAAGAGAACCAGGATATGAATGAGGGACCCAGTGGGATTCTGGAATAGACAAAGAGCAAGGATTCATTTCTTCAGCAAATATCGATGGAGCATTTAATGTGTGTTCATCATGATTTCACACACTGGATATATGTCACACAACCAGGTAGAAATTCCTACTCTCATGGGGCTTACAGTTTAATGCAGGGATTATGTTATGCATGCATGATACTAGACATTTTTTCTACTTTTTAAAAATATCTTGTTATTGTCAAATAATACTTATCTCTTAAATTCAAATTTATTCTCTTAGGAATGGGAAATGTGGATCTTGCATGTAGAAATGTCATCAGGATGAAAACAGTTGTGTCAACAATGTCTCAATTAGTCTAAGCTATTTTTGATAATTCCATTTTTCTTGCAAATGATTGGCTAAGGCAATGACATGTGATACATCCCTGGCCAATGAGACTTAAGGGAAAGTCTGTTAAGAAATTTTTGGAAAAAAATTTGTTTTCATCCTTACAAAAAAGAAATACTTAAGGAGAAATTTCCTTTTTGCTGTCTCTCCACATAGTTGGTGAGGACATGACATCTAGAACCACAGAGACCATCTTGTTTCCATAAAGACACAAACTGAGAAAAAATGCCAACAAACTAAAGATGAGAGAATGAACAGATAGAAAGAACCTCAGTCATTAGCATTATCTCTGGGCTATTGCTTTAATAAATCCTGGAATTATCTACTTCTGATGCTCCTGCCGTGTGATCATATAAATTATTTTCATTGTTTAATCCACTTTTTAATAGCATATTCAGTTACTTGCAGCCCAAATCATGCTATCTGATGGACTCAGTGCATTTACCAAAGAATCAATCAAGAACACCTTTTGAATATTGATATCAAATGATCACTGAAAACAAAAGTGTTATTTCTTGACCTAAAGTAAATCTGTTTATTTCATTGCATAGACTAATTTTAGTTGCTGTGTTCTCATTCTTCTTGAAATAGAAGCCTTATATTTTTCTCTGTACAGTTAAAAAAATACATATTAGATATACTAAATATACCAATTGATATATTTTTGATAATGCAGAAGAATAAAAGTAATTCAAGCCCAAATATTATAGTAAAGTTATCAGAATTCCTTATGGAGAGTTTGCCCTTTGTAGTAATTTGTTTACATCTAGGATACTTCATCCTTCATCATACACTTTTAAGGTACAGAGAAGACCCTTTACGTGGATTTGCTATGCCTCTTCTTCAATACTCCTTCCTCTCGATGGCTGCCCTGCTCGCCACTTACTTCACGGAAGAAATTATCTCTCAAAGTCACTTAATGTAGGAAGCATCATGAGACGATAAGAAAAATTCCAATTATACTCTGATCTAACTTCTCTTACAATGTCTTCATATTCCCATAAACCAAAGTGAGTAAACCCTTAACCCCACCTTTGTAAAGTTGTACTAAAAAAGGAAGAAAGAAAGAAGGAGAAAGAACCAGTTTCTTTCTCTGTCAGATTTTCCTGGTACTTTGTGAAGATCTCTCAAGACTTTTCCAATATTAAACTATGTCAGGAGAAATCTCAAAATATATCATATGATCTGAATTGTGGATGACAAATAGCCTGGGTTTCCCATCATCCCAATGTTGTCAATTTGGCCTTCCTCTTCACTGACTGAGGACAGACAGTGGGACTCCAGACTCAGGCCTGCATTAAGTATCACATCCAGTAAATGAATTTATTTCTTTTACCAATATCATTGCATCAGGGAGAGTTGGGGGGAACACTGGCTTGGAATAACATTCCTGGTAGCTGCTGATAGTTCTATTTCCTTCCTGTAGTCCCAATAAAGATGAAAGAAAAAAATGAAGACAGAGTACAATTTCATCTCAGTTTTATAATTCCCCTCCACATTTCACACAAATTCACGCATGATAAAAATCCAACACTTGCTCAAAAGAGGGGACAATGTGCAGCCAATGAGTTCTCCACCTCCACTTGCACACCTTTCTCAAAACCACAAAGTTCACGGGTGATGCAAGGGAGGTGTCTCTGATACTGGGTGCTATACACACACCCCCACCCCAACCCCTGCCTGCCATTCATTTTATCCCCTTCTTGAAATCTTCCTTCCTCAGATGTGTCAATCACACCTCTTCACCTTCTTCCTCCAAGAGCTTTGTTAACTTTCTTGGTTTGTTTTCTCCTGCTTAAATGATCCCAAACCTGTTACTGCGTAGTACCTCACAGAAGAACAGATGCAGCTGAATGTACCTGGGGACAGCTGCTGTCTGGACTCCGGGGCCCCATCAATTATCACCCCCTTACTCTCACCCTTCCCTCCGTCACGTTGCCACCTGTGCTTCATGTGTTCCTGAGATTCCTTGGGAAAAAATGTGATGAGTGGCATACGGAGGTCTCTCTCATTCCCACATAGTGTAGAGTCCTCTGTTCCATCCCTCTTTTCCAACATGCTAATTGTAAATGCAGATACAAAGAACTGCCTCCAGAAAGCAAAAACTTCAAGCTCAACTCAGGCAAAAGTGTAGTGGCTGCCAGAACTCAAACACTATTTGATTCCAGTCTGAGGCAAGGCTTTGAAATTACTGCAGGCTCACAATTCCCCTTGTCTTTAAGGGCAAGATTAGGCCCATGCAGGAGGCAACCACTATGAGTCTGAGGGTGGCCCGGCAGTGTGAGGTTTTCAATATATTACAATTATTAAAACACCTGCGCTAAATAACATGATCCAATATGAAGTGTTCCTGAATCTCTGAAATTACTAGGCTGGCTGGCTCATTGATTACATTTCAGTCGGCACTAGAAAATGGAGGTAAAGCCAGATTCAAAACCTCTTGAAGTCCTTTCTCATTTGCATTGCAAGGCATGGTACACCTGTTTTGAAACTTCTTGTCTCTTATTCTCTTGCAATCCTAGGGAAAACCAAGCCAGATTTAAATGGCACTAGAAAGGCCACCATAAGCAGCCTGAAGAAGCCAGCTCAGGGATGAAAAGGTGCTGTTTATTTGGATTAAGAGTGGAGTGGAAGGAATCTCCTACTGATGTTAGATGGTTTGGTGAAAAATAATTCAGGGAAGAACCATGCAGGAATGACAGAAATGCAGTTTTAAGTGAATAAATTC
>NW_006432447.1:12274746-12310425 GCF_000325575.1 Pteropus alecto | reverse complement strand
CCTGCTTCTCAAGATGTACTGAGTGCCCATGTCATATGCTTAGTCTATTTTAAAGCAGCTGGTCATTTAAATCAAAAATCGCACAGATGGATGAAAGTTCTCAGAGGATTAAGAAATGTCTTTAAAATATCCATGGCCACATGGTCTCTGTGGCCATCGGCAAGGCTAGGACTTCAGTCTCTTTGCCCCCAAGCCAAAAGACTCCTACCATTCCAGTAGATTTCTGGCTCTAGCAGTGCTTTTGCCTCCTTCAAATGCAATTTCTTCTTTGACCAGCGTTTATTTCCTAAACAGTATGGTTCACTTCAGGTATGGGCAAGTGTTACAGGAACTGATGAAAGAAAGCCATATACAGATTCTAAGGAAATTCAATTCTTTTCTAATCTCTGAAACACAACAGGAAAAGGCCCTGGGTCTTTTTCATTCCAAGGTTCTGCTGGGACTCTGGTATAGTTCTGATACCAGCTTGTATTTGTCCTTACACTTGAATTTCTTAAGCATCTCTCGGTTCACGATCAAACTAGACTAAGCCAGGCTGAGTGCTTAAGTGTAGCATTTGACTCATTACCATACCAACATAACCCAGAAAGGTACAAGTGGATGCTATTATTGCTTTAAAAATCTTCTCTCTAGCAACTTCTAACATTTCATCAGTACTTACTATGTTCCAGGAGCTATGCTAAGTTATTTATACAAAATTTTCATTTATTACTTGCAGCAAGATGGTGCAGAAGGCACTATTGATTTTATAAATGAAGAAGCTGAAATATAGGGTATGTAAGTAACTTGCCCAAGGCCACAGAGCTAGTTAGTAAACACTAGAACCAGAAACATATCCACACATCCTAATTCCAAAGGCTACATACTCCTTTAACTATTATATGGTTTATCCCCTCAAAAAATAGTCACTACACACACATACAAAGATGTTTAACCTCATGAATAATATTAGAAATGTAAAAGACAATAACTGTAAGATACCTCTTTCTCAAACTAGAAGACATTAACAATGATAATATCTGGGCAGGGGTTGGAGATGGGAATGGTGCTCTCACTGCTGCTGGGGGTATAAATAGTTACAAATTTTCTGGACAGCAATTTGACGATAATATCAAATGCTTGGGTATTTTACCTACTATTTCAAACATCTAATTTATTTCCAAGGATTTGTCCTAAGGAAATAATCTAGATAAATGTGAAAAGATAAATGTACAATAATTTCACCATAGCTTTGCAACAGAATGGGCAATAACTGTAATGTCCAATAAGAAGGAATTAGCCAAACAACCTGTGGTATATCCATATATTGGAATACATGCAATTAGTCAAAATTGGGATTTAAATGTGTATTAAATTATATGGAATATGTTTAAGGTATACTATTAAATATAAAGATACAAAGTCATATGCATAATATAATCCCAGTTTTGAGAAAATTTACACACACTCTTGGAGCTTTCATGAAAAAGCGCTTTTAATTCTCATTATTTTAACACTGCCTTTAGCTGTTGGAATCGTATACAAGTGTTTTTAATTTATTTTTCATTTTCTCTGGATTAATAATGTATTATTTGTATAATCAAAATCAAAAAGCTATTGATAATTGCGATAATAAGATTAAATTGATTTTATAGATCAGCAAATCTCAACTACATTGTGTAGGCAGATACAGATGTGAGATCAGTTATGAAATGTCAACATTTTTTTATTGACAGTAATACTGAACTAAAATTAGAAAATGTTTTGTGGATTCAAAGTTATTCCTTTAATAATGTCTCTTTCATTCCCTTGGGTTCCAACATACTCTCGTAAGTAGTGGTAGATGAAAGGAGATGGAATTTTCACTAACGTGGGGAAGCGCATGCCATCCACAGCTGATGTTATCCAGTGGGCAACCATATCTACACTCTACAAATGGATTGGGGTGGGGGATGATGTCCAATGACAATGTCTGTCCTTGGTTAAGGTAGGGTCAGAGTCTGGTCAATGCCTGCATGTGAATGAGCATTCATCCTGTGGCCTCTGCAAAAAATAAAAGTTGAGAGCAACTTTTACAGAGATTCTTTTTCCAAAGTAAAATGTTTAAAGTGCAGCACTGTCCAAAATACTCTATACTTACATGAAAAACTACTCTAGTCCTTAACATTTCAAGCTGTATTCACAAATTAGAGGATTGTGGCTATAACTCTTCTTTCCCTCCTTTTGCCTCTTTCTTTCTCCACTTTTACAAGGCTTCCCAGAGTTTAGACCAGAGTGGTCCTGGGGCCACAGGTGTAGATTCAAGTTTACAAGGGTCAACCGGTATGAATCTGTTCCATGTACTGATACTCTATAACTCCTGCTAGTCTTTTAAAAAAAAATATATACAATCTGGCCAAAGGAACCCAAAAGAAATTATTTAGCTCAATTTTTGTCAATGTGGCAAAAATCAAAGTACATGCTCTACAAGAGGTAGAATGTTGACTGACACTTTTTGAGACTGCAAAAAAGTGTTATGTGGTGTTAAACTATCCTTCAACCATCACTGTTTTGTTCTTTGTTTATTATTTCATCTAATAAATGTGTTACCTGATAGTCAAAGGCTATCTTCTTTTTACTGTTTTTTTTCCAATCACTTAAAAATATGCAAGCCACCCTTAGCTCACAAGAAGTACAAAAACAGAAGGTGGGCTAGATTTGCCCTGAGGCCCATAGTTTTCTGACTCTTGATAGAGATACAGACATAGCTAAAGAGACACAGGTCACAACCAATTGGGCTGTGAAAAGTAAAAACTTAGGAAAAAGCTTCATGGAGGAAATGGCTTTTAATGTGTACCATGAAGAAGGGAAGTATTTGGAAGGCATGGGAGTAGGATGGGAAAGGTAATGAATGAGAGGGGGAAAGTAATTTGAGGTCACTAGAATGCCAAACTAAGTTTTGAGTAACCTCCAAGGAATCGGAGAGATATTTTAAATAAGGGAAAAATGATTGCAGCTGCTACTCAGTGGAAGGTGGGAGGTTTGGTGAGGAAAGAGATGGAGCCATTATAGTCATCTAGCTGACTTATCATAAAGGCTTGACCTTCCAAAGTGACCATGGACCTGAGAATGGGAGGAGGGACTCCAGGGGCAATGATGAAGCCAGCAAGACCTGGTGGGAGAATAAATATAGCACATGAGAAAAGGGGAAAAAGCAAAGCTGACTCTGCAGTTCCAGTCTGGGAACATGGAAGAGGTGATGTCATGAACAGAGACAAAAGAGACAGAAGAATTACTTTTAGGGAGATTTCAAGAAAGATGATAAAAATCTCAGGGCATGTCAAAGCAGAAGGTACAAGCACACAAAAGAATTGACGTTCCACTGGTTCTAAACACGGTTTTCTGTGTACAGCCCATCTTCTCTAAGCTGCAGGTACTTGCTGTCACATCGTTAATAATTGCAATGATTTTAAATTGGTGTAGAGCATTACCTCCCACCAAGATATTTTTGGATGCTATCAAAATCTGGGCTCAAATGGTTGTCATTCATCTTATATGTCTTGGCAGAGAACAAGTTCAGAGCCACTGTTGTCAACTACTTCCGAACTCAAAATTTTAATGTCTCGTGTTAGCCAAAACACCTTAATGCTGAATTTATTTGCCTGCTAACTGTAAGTCTGAACCTCAGAAGGAAGTTTGGACTTTAGGAGCAATTTGGGAATCAGTAGCATGTAGAGCAATGCTGTTCAATAGAATGTTCTGCAAGATGAAATTGTTCTACATCTGTGCTGTCCAATATAGTAACCACTAACTAGCCCGTGTGGCTGGTGAATACTTGAAATGTGGTTAGTGTAAATAAGGACTGAATTTTAAATTAATTTAATTTAAATTTAAGTAACCATATACAGCTAGTGGTTACTCTATTGGACAGCACAGATATAGATGATAATTGTAGCTGAGGGAGGGAGTGAAATAATTCAGTAAGTAACAGGAAGAGCATTCCAGAATCCAAGAAAAAGGTAGCATTTAAGGGTAGGAGGAGGCAGAAGAACCATATAAGGAAGCATGAAAGGAGGTAGATAGGACAACTCTCAAAAAAAATTGCTTAAGGAAAGCTAAGGAAAAAAAGTTTGAGGAGGAAATAGTGGCCAAGAGTTTCAGGAGAGATAAAACAAACATGAGGCAACACATGATGAAGACATATTCGCAGACTGCGGGTACTAGGTGACTACAGATGACCTTTGATACCTACAGGAGAGTGATGGGGGCAGAATCAAATTGCAATGGTTTAGGAATGAACTGGTGACTAAAATTAAAATAATAACAACAGTCATAGCATCATGCCCCAGAACAACTTCAGAAGGAAAATAAAAAAAAGACATCGTTTTCAAAATCATGTGTAGCCTAACTCAAAGTTACTGGAAAAACCAGACCGGGAAGGGCACTAAAATCATTGTATTTTTAGGATGCCTTCAATTACAAAGTGCACCATCAATAGAGTAACAGCTTTCTTTGGAGGGGGAAGAGGGAAGTCACCGCTTAACATACACATACCAATTCTAATAGCCAGGCTTTCCAAACTCAAGAGAATGTAGTATATATATAAAGGTAAAGGGTTTCTTTAAAAACATACGGCTTTTTTTCTATTGAAGGAAGAAACATTAGCTATGTGGATACATTCCAATCAATATTATCAGATTCTCAGAGTATTCTGGCTAAACATTCTTGCACAGATAGTAACTAGAGTAAAATGTGTATGAGATAATAATATTAGAAGGATAAAGAGCAAGAAATGAGAAGACGGGTAGCATGACTTGTGTTCCAATGAGGGGAAACATAGTATCAAACTGGCATCACTGGCTGCAATGAAAGAGATGGAACCAGTTCAGGAATCAAAAACACTATGAGCATGGATGAAGAGATAAAGAAGATGTGGTATATGTGTGCAAACACACGCACACAATGGAATATTATGCTTCCACAAAAAAAATGAGGAAATCCCACCATTTGCAGCAACATAGATAGATCTTGAGGGCATCGTGCTAAGTGAAATAAGTCAGACAGAAAAAAAGGCAAATACTGTATGATCTCACTTATATTTGCAATCTAAAAAACAAAACAAAACTCATCGTAAAAGAGATTAGACATAGTTACCAAGGGCAAAGGGTGGAGAGAAGAGGAATTGGAGGAAGGTGCTCAAAAGGTACAAACCACCAGTTGGAAGAGAAGCAAGCACTAGGGATATAACACACAACATGATGACTATAGCTAACGTTGCTGTATGATATAGAGGAAAGTTGTTGAGAGACTAGATCCTAAGAGCTCACACCACAAGGAAAACGTTTTTTTCCTTTTTTTTTTTTTTCCTTTCTTTTCTTTTATTGTACTTGTGTGAGATTATGGATGCTAGCTGAACCTATTGTGGTAATCAATTCACAATATCTGTACATCAAACCAGCATGCTGTATGCCTTAAACTTATACAGTGATATATGTCAATTATTTCCCAGTAAAACGAAGGGAGAAAACACCATGAGCACTCGTTCTTAGGAAAGACCACATGTACTTAGGTTAACTCTGGTTTCAGGTAAAGCTGCTTTTGAATTCTGGTGCCAAAGTGTCTTCATCTGAGGTGCTTCCAAAATCATTAGATAGTCAGAGGAGACACAAACCACTTTCATCTCTCCCATCCTATCCCCGCTCCTGCTATTTCTGGGCTTCCAGCTTAGAGGCCAAAAATAAGACTTTTCCTTTACCTTCACTTGTGCAATTAACATCGGCATTGCATCCAGCTCACACCATCAAGCTTTATATGCACATTGAGAAATATTTACTTTTATTAAAGATCATAGAATCACAGAACTAGAAACAACATCAAAAAACCACACCAATTCAGTATTGTCTTCAGGTATTTGTTTATCCAGCCCCTCAAAAGGTGATTATTTATTTTCTTCTTGCAGATCCCTAGGGACAAAGATACGACATTCTGCCTTGTTTGTTTGCTGCAGCATTTTACCCAGATGTTGCTTATCCTGAACAGAGACCTGTATATTCATGGCAAAATGCACCAACCTCCATGCTGGAGTCTTTGCTCAAATGTGTACTGTATTTGAATAAACAGGTCTGATTCACTAAATTCCTCCCAACAAATGTTTTAACATCTTCCAATTTCTTTCTTCCATTTGTTCAATTCATTTCAAAAATAATGATCATTGTTCTTTGCCCTTTTGTCCAGTTTGTTATTCTGTCTTGTATTTTTTTTTTAATTAGGGAAATTTAGTGCAACATGTTATGCCTTTGATTCTAAATGTCGACAGTAAAGCTCTCCAAACTCGTGATTTCCATGGCAAATGTAACTCCGTCTCACTGCCGAGTCAGAGAGGCACGAGCATTAACATTTTATGCTATATGACAAAATACTGCACTCTCAGAAAGGGCCGGAATTAATGTTACTATGACAACTCCAAATTTCTGACTTTTATGCATGTAAAATTTCAAGGATATAGTTGCATTGTAGCACAAGATTGTTTATAAAATCTCACCCGAGCACTAAGATATTTATTACAAGTCCTCACTGAGACCAATAGAAAGTGTCACCCTCCCCATACCAATACACATCAGCGAAATAGATGGTAGTGTATATGTGGTTGCAAAATATTATGAAATCGATTAAAATCTTATTTCTTTTCATAGCTGCTATACTTATAAACACATACATACAGTATGCAGCAGTGGATATAAATACAAATAAAACATAAAGAGAAAACATATAAAACCTCATAAATATACAGTATCCTGCCTTATCAATATTCATTTATGCATATCTCTGCACTCACGCATTAATAAAAGCACATATATTGGATTTGAATGTGTGAGGGATGGGTAGGGAAGCTGTAATCAAGATATTCAAGCTTTCCTCTTCATGGATAAGCATTACATTATCTCTCTCAGCCTATTATGTTTTCTGAAATTTCCAAATGTATGTTTTGGCCTCTTCAACTTTAGTCTTTTGCATTTAAGTAATGAGAAAGTTAAGTGCAATAAATGGATCACTCAAGGGCATTACGAAGAATGTTTTGATCTATTTAGAGCCTTTAACTTCAGAGCAAAGGCCTGGTTTAGTGTGACCTTAGTGAATTCAAACTGTTTTATTTCACTAACAAGTGAAGCATATATTTCAATAGAATTAATGTATGACTGGCTTCTCAAACAGACTCCATTCCAGAAGTGTGGGGGACCTGATTTCCAAACTCCTTCAGACATATTTTTAAGAAAGGATCTCGGTATAATGTTAATTGATGAAAATTTGGGAAGTAGATGGTCCTGCAAGCTCTATTTTATTTCTGTTAGTAATTAGTGGTGCAAATATAGTTTTCTTCAAAAACTCAGGGCTGAGACTCTTGCAAGCGATCTGGACATTTTCTCAACAGACTCTCTGTGTTCCCCATGGCGTACAGGGGTACAGGCCCCTGCACTCTTTTTTTTTTATTTTGTAACTGTTAATACTGAGGTCAAACACAGCTCTGAGCTGAGATTATTTACTGTTTTCTAGGCCTTAATTTCCCTTAGGTGTCTTCCTTTTTTATGGCTTTTGTCATTCCTTTGGCAGCTATAAATAATGCACCAACATCTTTACCATAGACCAGTTGTTTTATGGAGTTAGGTTGGATAATTAGCAAATTAATTCATTAGAGTTAACCTCCTATTACTGAACCTATCATCTGTATAAGCAAGATGTCCTTGATTTATAAAAGACCTTTGTGCCTATGAGTGAATAATTGTGAACTTATTTTTTCCCTTTCTAGAAAGAGTTTAAAAGACATTTTACATGGAGTTTCTTGGTATCCTTAACTGAAACAAAGAAATTTTAACAGGGGCTAGAAGCAGCTTAGGGTACCATGAACCATGGGGTCCAACACAAGAACTATAATCAAGCCTCAGATATAGAACCTTTGCTTTAACAGTGGCTCACATTTATTTAGTTCTTCCTGGGAACAAAGTGCTATTTGACGTACTTTACAGTTACATGCTTTAATCTTCACAATAACTCCATAAGGATGAGACAACGATGCAACAGAGGGCTTAGTGACTTGCTCAAGTTCCTACAACCAGGAAGCAATGGAGCCAGGATTTGAATCCAGGCAGCCTGGCTCTAGACTACACTCAGAAATCGCTCTTCTTGACTTAATTTTATCAGATCTCTTCAGGAGATTCCGTGTTGTAGGCACAGAGTTTTGGGCCTTCTTGAGGCACCTCCATTACCATCCTCCATCTGAGGATGGGTGAGGTCTTCCTATCTGCTTCAGGCCAGCTCCTCCTTCAGAGAACTTTGCCTCCTCCTTGTCTGATATTCAAATACACCATAGCCTTAAGTAAGTGAGTGAACAGAGGACTAAAGTTAAGCTTCATTGATAAAATTTTTTCTTTATAATTGTATAGGTGTTTTTTCTTATTATTAAAGTATAATCTTTTGTTTTAGAAAATGTATAAAACACAAAAACAATCACTCTTAATAGTTATGTCATGGCAGCTATCACTCCTAGTAGTAATGCCCTAGTAATTAGCAATTTAACATATTTTTCTTATCTTTTCAATGCATATTTTTCATCTTTCAGATAACATTATATATAGTAACTACTAATAATATTTAAAGCCAGTGCACAATCGCTCATATGGCAAGGAGACTAGTCTAAGTTTCATAGGCACCTTGCTTATTTACTTATATCATAAGGCCCATGTCAGTTATGTTATTTATTACCAGGTCAATGGCTTATGATATTTTATCATGTGTAATATCTAATGTGTTTATAATTGAACATTTATGTGTTCTTTTTTTTTTTTTACTATTAGAGATATTACTGAAATAAACATCTTTGTGTGTTTCAGATTATTTCTAACATAAATAAGGTAGATTTCTAGACATGGAATTACTAGGTCAATGGGTTAATCCTTTATAAGGCTCTTTTGAGTAGTTATTGCCAAATTGTTTCCTAGCACCAACTATATAACTTTCAGTAGGTGTCCGAAACATTTAGTGAGGTATTTGCTGTTTGGGAAAGTTATGTTAAGGAATATGCCAGCCCTGTTATCGAATTAAGTCATTGGAAAGCTCCATGTTTGAAACTCATTAACGTGGGCTTTTCGAAATGTCTTTTCCAAAGTCACACGTTAAGAGTTTGCCCTTGCCTTTCATTGAGGACAACTAGGACCAAGTCCATGTGAGGGAAATCACTGCCGAAAACATTGTCTATGGTGTTAGTCATTATTCCTTAAATAAGAGTAAACAAACTTCGTCCTATCTGATTAACTGGCACACATCTATCTTTCTCCATTAGAAAAATTTTTGCCTGGACAGTTGGGAAACTTAAAACTTAAGTAAATATCTTATAGTAGCCTATAAAATGAAATACAAACTTTTTATTGGCGAAATATTCTGCCCACCATTTTACCCCAATCTAGCATTCCAATCACATTTATTATTGCCGTAAGCTAACTGTCTGTCCTAGACAATGTTAAGTCCTACTTTTTTGATGACTCTTCAGTTGTCTTCAACATTCTCAGTACATGAACAGTGCCCTTATGTAAACATTGTTTTTTAATTTTACATGTTACTCTATTTTCTTTACTTGCCCTTTTATGTCCAACCTGATGACTAGGTCATACGGCCCCAGAGGGCCTCTCTCATGTCTACATCTTGTAAGATTTCTTAGAGATGGTCTCATATCTTAGTTTTACTTAGTGATCTGTATGGAGCGTATTGTATATTCCCCAGGGAAATACAGTGAGGCAAGAATAGTCAATTATTACCCCCTTATAACCCTTAAGGACTTGAAATCCCTTTACATCATAATAACTTCTAATAAAGGCATAGTCACTTAAGCTAGGAAGTCATTCCACTGTACAATAGAAGCATAAACTGCTAAACAGGTCCCACTTTCATTATTATGACTACAGCTTAGTATAAGATCTCAGCTAGAATTTACTGAATGGTTAGCAAAAAACAAATGTTGACTCAGTACCCACTTTATGTACCTAACCTCTCTCTGAAAGATGAGGACTTTTCTGAAAACCCCCTTTTCAGTTTGGTTAGGGTTTAGAAATTTTTTTTCTGTAACCCTGCACCAGGGAACCTTTCTCAGTAGTACTATTTTGACTAGAATAAGTATGTTTTATAGAAACATCTTTGGAGAGTGCTTGTATTCTATGTAAAGCCATTATTTTTCGATATGGAAACAACAAACTATAACTAGCTCATGCCCCTTTGTATCCCTTAATCATTCCCTCTCGAGTTTCCAGAATCACTTGAGAAGTATTCGCTTTGTGAACCTCCCTTTGTAAAGTCGCAGTTTGAACTGTATGCCTCAGTCAAGAGCAGAGTCATAAATAATATGTGGCAAAGCAAGGCACTTGAGGAAAAAAATTCAGGGTCACCCTTCAAGTCAGTCTGGCAAAGGGACGTATTCACTGAATGAAGTCACCAGGTAATGAGTAGGTTGGAGGCAATTGAATTTTTTTTTTCTCTGGAGAAGTCTTAAGCTCTCAGGAGGGCTAGGGAAGGAAAACAGACTTGTTGATCCAAGAGGCTCTTTAAGTCTCTCATGTCTCAAGTGTGGAAATGTCCAAAACTAGCCATTGAGATAAGATGAGGCAGCTTCAAAACAGGCAGTGAGAAATCAAAAACCTGCAAGTGAGAAAATGTAGAATCCATCATCCAGATCCCAGAGACCGGGAAGTAGCTAATGGAGCCATATATTCATCATATTGATTGGCCCATTGATTTTTTTTCCCCTGTTTTTAAGCACCCACTTCTTGGTCCTGTGCCAGAGATGCTTTAAAGAGCTTAAACAAAACTTACACCAAATCTTGTCAGTGGGCCCCAGGGATCCTAGAAACTAACTTTCTCTGTTGTTAAAAGCATAACCACACAGGTGAATCCCCTCCAGAAGAAACTGCAGAATTTGGATCCAGAAAGCTGGAAATCTGTATAATTAAGAGCCCTCACTGGAGAGGGAGATAAGGAAAAGCCTACGTAGTAAGTCTGGATAGTTGGGCCAACAGTATATGAAGAAAGAGTTTTGCTCAAGTACCCCTGTTAATAAATGTTAAAGAACTCTCTCATCATCAGGAGTATGAATAGAGCTTATCTACTTTCTAGGACTAATTACAGAAGTTGTAGTACCATCGATTTCTTAATCCATTAGTGTTCGAACTCCACTGTGTTTAAGAATCATCTGCGACATTGTTAAAAATGCAGATTCCAGGATTCACTTTCAGCAAGTTTGATTGATTAGGAAAAAGGGTCTCGGAACCTGTATTATAGCAAGCAGATTCCTAAATGAAAGGTATCTGGAGAAACGCTGCAAACTTCTTTACAGAAAAGCTTTATCTTGTGACTCCTGTAGATTAACTGCAGAGGTATAAAACAGTTGTTGTTAAATATTTGAATGATTGATAATTATCTTTTTATTGTTGTCCATTCATTCCCCTACACAAAGTAATCTAGAGAGCCTCTTGCCAATGCTTGAATAACAGAGATACACAAAGATTTGTATTAAGCAGAAGTCTTTGATTGCAAGTAGCAGAAACTGACTTAAGTTAACTTAAGCAAGTCAATGTGACTTTATTACGAAGCTGAAATGACATCCATGGAGTTTGATGACCTCAGATGGGGAGCTGGAAGTTCTTAACACTCTTTTTCTCTCATCTCTACAAGTTTTCTTTCTATATATATATATCTCTCTCTGGACTTTCCTACCCTGCTTCTCACTTTATAAGGCCAGAAATGGCTGCCCCAAACCCTCAATAAACACACGAGTGTTCTACATACTGAGACAATTCCAATTCAAACTTGGGTTGGTTGCTACCTATCATACAACGAAGATAGATCCCAGGTCAGCTATAGGTCAGGGGCCCACATGAAGGGTGGAAGGTAATCTTGAGTAGGGAGTGCTAATGAATTTAAAATTTCAATCATACTCTTTCTAGGCTTTTCTTTTATTTCAAATCCTCTCACCCTGAACAGAAATCACAACAAATCATGCAAAATGTAGCCTTATAGCAAAGAACCAATTGTCCAGAGATTGTTCTTTCTTAGAAGGAAAATAAAATAGCTGGAAAGGATTTGGTCTCAACACAGAGTCAGCTCAAGGCATAATTGTCAAGTGGATGAAAAACATCTGATTCCTCTATCTTCTCTTTCTAAGCCTTTACACACCATCTATGTCTACCTGCTCACCCTTCCTCTCAAATCAGGAAAGTATTATTAATCATTTGCACCCAGTATGCATGGGTTAAGTTGATCTGTCCCTTACTTCAGGGGAAAAGATAACCACAATGAGCCTAAAGATACTTGTTTGAATGACAGAACATTAATTTTATTAACCCTGAAAAGATCTCCCTTTCCTGAAGCTTTGGATGTGCAAGTTATTTGTTGTGCTAGGATTTTGGTGACCCTCACATTTGAGCAGTAAAGCAAATCAAAACAGAGTACGATCAGGAGTCCTGATCTCAAAGGCAGATGTAGTCTCAGATATATTTTTTTGGCACTTCGTGACCTATTTGTCTGTATCAGGAGATTTCTCTGTTTTTAAATATTTAAACAGGGTGAAAGAGTTCATTTCAGTCTCAGCAACAGTCAAACCCCATGGTAGCCTTCCACAGCCTGAACAGAATTTTCTTTCTGAAAAAATTCATCCTCTAAAGGTTGAAGGTAGAGGTGTGTGTCTGGGAGGAGAGGATTGGGGGGAGGGGAAAGTTAATCACAACCTAGCAAACCTTGACATTCTTTAAAAACTCCATCATCTATTGCTTGAGGGGCTTTTCACCTACCCAGGTGTTCTTTACTGGCAGCTAGCTGGAGTGTGTGTTGGGGGTGGGGTGGGGCGACGGTTGTTTTTTTAATCAAGCCACAAACTTCTTTGCTTGAAATTTTGTAAGTTCTCTCTGTATTTAATTTGTGTATTTGAAGAAGAAATTACCAATAAGCACCTAATCTCTTGAGACTAAAGGTGCTTACAGAGACTCCCATCAGAAATTCCAGCCAGCTTCCAATGAGCTTCCCTTTGTGTCCCATGAGCACAAACTCTACGCTTTCAGCTGAGGTGTAGCTCTTCCTTCTTTAAGAGCAAAATGAGCTAATGCCAATGAAATAGGATAGGACAGGAAGCAGCAATTTGTTCCCAGACCGTTTTTACCCTCTGGAAATTCATACTCAAAGGAGAGGTCACTCTATCCTGAGCCACCTTGTGGCATGTATGGAGAATAACAGCCAGCGGCAAAAGTCCTGGGTGACACAAACAATATTTGGGGGACTCTTTTGGGAGGGTGTGGTAGTGATCTTGTGAGATTCCTTAATGGAATAAAGCAATTGGACAGCAGAACTTATTTCTGCTACTCAGATCGTCTTCTGTAACTTAACTCTTCAGGGAGAAAGCATTATTATAGTGATTAGAAGAGAAAGCTTTAGAGAGCCACAAGAATGAGTTAAATCTTGACTCCACTAGTTACTGGCCACATAACCTTCTTGAACAAGTTATTCAGCCTCTTGAACCTCTGAAAAAAAGAATGATAATGGTACCTACTTCACATGTTTGTTATGAGAATTAAATGAGATATTGTATGAGAAGAGATTGGCATAGTTACTGGCACAACAAATGGACTCAAAAAATTTAAGTAGATAGCAAGTAAAAACACTACTCTCAAATTCGGTTGGAGAATTCTCACTATTTCTTTGAAATTAGAGTCATGACTTTTTTTTTTTTTTGCATGATCAAAAAATCTGATGACAGTATTGCTTTTTCAGAAGAGTCTTTTAAGAAGTACTGTTAAGTCAGTGTATTAATTTTATAATTGTTAAATTCAAGTAGAGGCTACTTTTAGCCTCTCTCCGCTTATGAAGAGGATATCAAGGCGAACTTTGAAAACTCCCTTTGCTCTTTGTCTTAATCATGCCATTATTTGACTGAACTAAATGCCTTGGAACACTAGGAGGTATTAGTCAAAGATAACATCTATTAACCAGTTCCAGGAGCTTAATGTGCTGTCCATTCAGATGAATGTTGAGCTGTCCGTGTTGTTTGCAGGACCATTCAGATCATGCAAAGTGATTGCATCTAAAGCCCAGATAACCCAAAACCAGTGAATGAAAAATTCCTTTCTCGTTTCCTCTCTGTCTTCTTCCATTCTCTTTTTATTTTAATGGCAAGTAACTTCTTTTTAAGAACCGGTCTTCAGGATACATCTGAGAGCTTTGCCCAAACCACAGAACCTTCGCCTTGCCAAAATCAAATGGACAATCTGTTGAGGGGGAGAAAAAAGTTATAGAAAAATACCCAAAACTAATAGACTTCAATTTTGAGCGAAAAAAAAAAATTTTTAGGGCAATATCTCAATAAGAAAAACCTAATTAAAATAGAATTATGTAGAGGAAGAAATTTCACATTATTAGTGGAAGGCACCACATACTCAGGGAGATATTTCTCACTCGATTTCTCAGGCTAACTCACTGGAAGACCTTAGAAAGATGGTGTCAATGCACTGAAATAGTTACAGTTCCAGGTAATGGATTGAGGCTATTATTTTCCTTTTCTATTTGGAATATAATTTACATGGCGTGTAAACTAAAGTCACAGAATCAAAAGAGTATCTAAATGTAACATCAATATTTTGTCTTAATGACAGAATATACATTCTTTGACCCTCTTCCATCATAGTATTCAATATAAGGCATAGGAGTGGGGGGAAGGCTAGTTGATTTTTCATCTCTACCAAGCTGTTCAATATATCTTATCAATTGTATTTTATTTTGAGAGGTGCTACATGCATAGGAAATATGTTTAATGTCATAGGAACTTCTCATTGTACAGTACTTCACAGTTTGAAAATCCCTTTTAAGTGGGTTGTTGGTTTGATCTCCACAACAATAAAATGAGTTCCACAGATCATTATTAGAATTCAAATTTGACAAATGAGGTTCTACGAGATTAAGTGACTTGTTCAAATATACTCTGCTTGTAAACATTCATGCCGAGATAAGAAGATGGTATTGTTGGGAGCGTAAATGGGATGCCAAGAAAACTTATAGAACTGCCTCCCCTGCAAAGCTTCTAGAAAGAAACGTATATTCTTTTCTGACTGCAGTGTTTTGATATGTGGTCCCTTCTGAAGGTAAAGAAAGAGACCAGAAGACGTCTCATAAGTATTTGCTAGCCCTGTAATTGGGACAGTTTCTTTCTCTCTAAATGGAAGAGCAGTGATGATAATAATTAAGCTTTAGTCTTCTGTACTTCCTTTCATCTGAGTTCCTTAGCCAGACAGGAAGGAACCACCCCTTCTACATGGTATGGCTCTCTTTTTAAGCTGGTCCCCGTCCATTAACTATCTAGACCTTGTTTTTGGATAAAGACAAACATTTTAAGGAAATCTCAGGAATTTGTACTCCCAAACACATGGTGAAATCTGCTTTTTGTAGAGTAGAATGTCATAGGCTTATAAAACTTCCTGAACAAATAAAGTTGCTGCTTTTATGCAGAAAAATAAAGTTAAGGAACCATCAAAATTTCTAGTCGGCAACATCTGCAAGTTTAGTGGGGAGAGTCTGAAGGCAGAGCACGAACAGAGATGTGAACACTCCTTTGCTCTGTCCCCGCCTCCTCTTAGTCTTCCACCTGCAATAGACTGTATTCATATCTCCCAGAGGAAATATGCTATTACTGATAATATGATCACTGAAACACTGGGAGTGGTTAGATACAGAGCTCTGGCAGTGGGTTAATAAAAGGCCTAATGAAGAACAAAAAATCCTGCCAGTCGCTGTAAAAAAATATTGCCCTCGGGAAATTATAAATCAGACACCGTGGTGCGAAGTTAAAATATATATATATTGCATTGGCTCACTGGTAAATGCATGAGTGGGCAGACTGATGACGAAACAAATATGTCACTGGATGCCCTTGAAGTTTCAGTCCACCTCAGCATGATGCAGTTAAACGCCTCGGCAGTGCAAAGCCAAAACCACATTTACTCAGCCTTGTCAGATCACACTGCACTGCGTGGCAGAGACAGGGTGCCTGGTCCACAAATTAGTTGTAATTCCCAGAACCTCACTCGCCTTTTCTCTTTTTATTTTTATCTTTTTTTATTTGTTTGTTTGCCCAATTTCACAGCGTTAGTCTCAATAGACTCTTAAATGCTGCTTCTGAATAAAGACCTGTATTTAGGTTTTTTTTAATATATCCACATTGAGCTCATCTGCAAAGAACCCATTGAAAACTGGTCTTACGAGCAGCCTCAACACAATTCCATCTGACCAGATTTAGGAAATACGATGAACAAAATAGGGCAAAGGTCCTGACTAACAGCCTCACTGTACTTTTTAGCTAAATTGTCAGTGGTCTAGAAAGGAGCTGACCTTTATGACTCTAGGAACACTCACTCACTGCCTTTGACACATGAACTTAGTGGCTGCCTGATGAATACTCACTGAGGAGCTAAAGCTTTCCTCCTTCACTAAGTGACTCTTGCCTGTGATCTTCTTTACCCCTGGGCCCTCCAACAGGTCAATTCTTTCCCCAGGGGCCACTTCTGCCAGCTTTTCACCTGCTTGATTGGGTGCCAACTGCTGACTCCCCATCAAAGATCATCCCCAGAGGACTTGGGGAAAGGAAGTCAAGCGGTATGGTGGGATCAATGCCAAAAAGAACCCCTCTGCCCCACCCCCTCCTCACTACCACCAAGGAGGCCTGATTTACATTCCACCTGCCAAGCCGGTATCTTTCAATAAACCACTGAAAGAAGTGAGGAAAAACTGAGATGTGTCATGGGTTTCTTTCCATTTTTCAGGAATTCCAAAAATGCAATTCTAGAAATGTGAGGACCTCTCTTAGAGCAACTTCCAGCTCCCTTAAGGAAACTGAACCACAAACCTCCAATAAATAGTGTGAGGGGATATCTCTACTTGCAACAGACATCTGTACCTTTATCTTAACTTCTCTTTCCTAAAATTTACATTTTCCTGGAGATCACTAAAATATCGCAGCTATCATTATTCTGAATTCAAAGGGCCTGTTGACCCTAGATGTGGATTCTTTTTTTTTTTTCTTTTCTTTTTTTACTGAGGTGAGATGAGAATTTGGTAAACCAGACTTTACCAAAGATTCAGGGATTGGGAAAAAATAGGAAAAGAGACAGTAAAAGAAATATACAATTTAGTAATCTGATTCATACATTATAGCTTTATAAAACTGTGTGATGGAGCATTGGTTTCCATATGCCAGAGCAAATCTCTGATGGAGTTTTCATTGGTGCACAGTGTAGTAAAATGCAAAAGAACAAAATGCAGTGAGACTTTCATGTTATACAAAATTACATTGTAAATTATACTTATTTTACTTATTCTGAGATTATTTTCTCCCTCTGCTTATTATCATAAGTAGTGCCCTCTTGTAACAGTAGGGTTGTACTTGTTTTTTTTGGTGTCCTAATTTGGCAAAATAAAAAGTTAATCGTTCTGTGTTGCTCTCCCACTTTTTGAATTTTATTGGTCTCAGAAATCCAAAAATCTGGACCCCCCTCCACAACAAAGGAGTGACTTTTTACTTTGTTCCTAGTCTGCCTCAACATGACAGAAGTTGCCTCTCCCCCATCACTATGGAGCCCGTCGCTTTGAGCACATCCAATTTTTAAAGTACAGACCCAAGACAACAAGATTATCCTCCATCCCCCACAAAAAATATACGAGTTCTCTTTCACTCCAACCTTGAAGCACCAGTTTCAAATTTTTATTCTGATGACCTTCTTCTTTATAGTTAGCGCTGAGAGAGAATTGTTTTCTGGAGATGCTGCTAAGATAACATCAAACACATGGAGTCAAAAACTGCCACTCTCATAAGCCAAGCCACATATCTCTTTTCCCTTCCATGTATACCTAATAGTGGTATTATATTTATTTGGTAGAACTATTATGAGAGAGAACTTTGTAATGTTGCCAAATGTGTGGCCACAAGACTTATTTTAGAATAAAGTCCTTGACAGAATCTAGATATTTAGTTATTTTAGTTTATAAATAGTAAGTTATAATTGGTATTACTCAATACTAACTGAATAACCCAACCTTGTTGGGTTAACTAATGCTCAACTCAATAAATTATTTTTATATAGCTCTTGGTCAGATGCAAAAATAAAGGCTATGAAATGGCACATTGTTTGCTCCTTATTTCTAAACATTAAAGAAAAAATTTTGTCTAAAGGAGACACTTAAGTATCAGCGCTTTGGGAACCCTAAGCTACAGAATAATAAGCCATGGCTATAGACTAGAATGCTGGCTTGATAGATTCTTTATGGGTTTATTTTCCTTTGGCATTCATGAGTTTTCAGTTAAGATTTTTCTTACATGTTCCTGCTGTGTTGCGAGATCTTAAAGAAGAGGCATAAGTTTACATCTAAATTAGGAGTATTGAGAGACGTAATAGGAAGAGCCTCAAGTTTACATGTAAATTTGAAATTAGAGAAGTTGCAGAGGTAGGCCCTTGTGCCAGTATGTGCTTTGCAATGGAAATAAACATCTTGGGAATAGAGAGAAAGTTTACAAGCAAGACCACTTCTCTCCCATTTAGAGGTTCTTCATCTTGTTCAATTTTAGAGAACCGGGGTTTTATATTACTAAAGATACCACTAAGTGCTGTTGGTAGTTAATAAGACAGAAACTTGACCTTTGAAATTGTCCCATGAAGCTTGTTGGTGGTCTTAACAAAAGCAATTACAGTGAAGCAGCAAGAGTGGAAGCCATTCTGGAATTTGTTGAAGAGTTAATTTAGTGAAAATGTGGAAGTAGCATTTGCAGGTCAATCTTGACGCTGAGCTAAGAAAAGGTATGGGGGAATGGGGCAGTAGCAGAAGGGATTAGAGAATAAAGAAAGTATAAAAATGGGATATACTACAGTATATTTGTATTATGGGTAAGATCATTTAGAAAGAGAAGGATTGATAATTTAAGAGAGAGAAGGAATGACCAAATGAGCAAAGATTTTAATAAAGTAAGAGAGGATAGATATGGAGTATGTATGGGGGTATCAACATTTAAAGAACAAAGGATATGCACTTCATTTTCATAGTATAAAAGAAGAGACTAGGTACTGTTGCAAGTAAGTTTAAATCACCAATTTGATGATGGAAAAAATGACAGAGTTCTCATCTTATGTTTGTACTTTCATAATGACACTAGGTTATTAGCTGAAACGAAGGAAAGGAGAATAGAAGAGATTTTTAAATGGTGCTTATTTTTTTTTTTTTAAGTAGAATTGTTTTGTAGTGTTGAGAAGCCATTTGAAGTCTGATACGATTTTTTTTCCTACTCAGTTATGTTGTACTTCTTCATGTGCAGATGTGGAAAAGGCAAGAAAAGTGAAGCAAGTTTGGAATTTTACAAAGATTATACAATACAGAGAGAGAGAGCAAGAGCACTGAGAATATTTGCAAGAGAAAAAATATAATGTTGGATCATAAAATTTAAGCTAGAAATAAAGATAAATGATAGCAGAAATGACCTAGAGGGTTATGAGTGAGCCATGGGATCAATGGATTGAATGTCATAAAGTAGGAAGTACCAAAATAATGGGAAATTGTGGTTGGAGAAAGAAATATACGCATTTGAGATTTTGGAGTGGGTGGAGATTAAAAGGTCACTTTAAAGAGAATTAAAGAAACTGAGAAGCCAAGTTCTCAAGAATGATGAAAAGGGGGTAGAAGGAAATGAAGACACTGAGGTCAAAATTTAATGAAAGAAGAGAAGTAGCTATGAGGAAATGTGCAAACAATAGGCATGAGAAGAAAATGATGGTCAACCTAAAAGAACTGAATCTGAAAGATGCAGGTGTTTTGTAGGAGGGAAGAAAATACTGGTTTAAAAGCAGCAAGTGCAGAGGAGAACAAACATGCCTCCTTCCACTCCTGGTAAAGAATGGGGGGGAAAGAAACCTCTTATAAAGAAAGAGCTTCTAAGTAGTGAGGTCTTCAGAAAGACATTCATATTAAAGTCCAAGTGGTAGAGTAGAGTTTGAATCTCTAGGGTGGTCTATCTCCCAAGGGAGGCTGTCGGGATTTGAAAATGAGGAGAGAGTGGAGGGCTAAACCAGTTATCCAGTGATGAGAGTTCAAAGAATAAGGAATGAAGATAAGCAGAATTGTGAGACATGATAAAACTAATCCCAGTTACTGCTTTTTCTATAAACATAGCCACAATTATGAGCATTGTTGAGTATCCACAATGTATGAGGTATGCATTTTACATACATTATCTCATTTAAATTTCATGACAATTTATGAGCAAGTTGCCTCATTGTCCATTTTAGAAAGGGTGAAGTTAGGACTTAGAAAGTTCATGTAACTTGCCCCAAAATACATAGTTTTTAAATAACAGAGTTTAACCACCATTCTAAGTAACAGATATATTACTAACGAAATTAATCATCACCAGAATTTTTGTAAATCAAGTCATAGTTATAATTCACTAAAAGGCTTATAACATTTCTGGAAATATTATTATGAATCTTCTGTCAATGCAAAAATAACTTCCCCAAATGGACACCTCCTCTTGAAGCAAGATTAATTCTTATTAAAAGGTATAGTTACATAGGACTCTAGATCAGAAATGATCAAAGCATTTTACAGACAATAAGTTGTCTACTTGATTTAAAAAAAGAAAAAAAATAACCCAATAAGGTCAGTGGCAAAAGCAAAAATTACACTGATGTGTTAAGATACTACACACTATAAAACATTGCAATTCCTTACTCATTAGCAGAGCTTTATCTTCCATGGGATGTATTTCAAATGAGGATATGCTATAAGTAGAAAACAATACATACGGGTTCATTAGTCTTGCTCTTTTAAAGATAAATGCTGTATGTGGGATAAATGCTGTGAGCAAGAAATTACAAGCAGGTTCCCATATGCTAGATATCTATTTCCACAGCTCCTATCATCATGGTTTCTGGGCACTTTGACAGATAGATGAGGCTAATTCAGGCAACACAGTGCATTCAAAAAAGTAGGTGAAAATCCTCTTTCTCCTTAGCTCCCTGCCACAGAAAACAATAAATTTATTGGAAAGTGAGAAGAATAAAAAATTTTCTAAAATGGAAACCTAAGAGAAAAGCCATGCAGAAGGAACAAGTTTTAATCTTTGGTCACAAGCAATAATATTGACTGCATTATCCTTCGATCAAGGTATCTGGAAATTTATACTAAGTAAATAATCTTAAATGGGGAAAATGTTGTACACTAATCATCATAGCACTAGACAAGGAGAACATTCAAAAGCAAATAATAAAGAAAAGTGTTCAGAAGTAGGAGATATTTTTAAATAACTCGTGGTGTATATTTCTCTAAATATTATGTAACTGTTAAAATCATATTTATAAAAACTCTAGAATTTGGAAATTATTTGGGAAGATATTTATGACATCAAATCATAAAAGTAGTAATATATTAAATGTAATATGTAAAATCTTAAAGAGTGTGGTTATAACTGTGAAAAAGAAGAATATAAAGCAAAGAAAAATATTGGGTTTAGGTATTGAGATAAGAAGTAATTTCTTTTATTCTTTTAATTTTCTTGTATTTTTAAAATTTCTATTAAGGAAAATGTTTAATTTTAAAATATAGATGTCATGATCTAGAGGTTTAAGAGTTGGAATTTCTATCAATAACCACCACATTTTAAAAATCATCAGTATGGGTTTCCATTAAGTATATCATTATTGGCCAACTCTGTGGTATTTTAAATCATTTTTAATCATATTTAATTGAATTTTCCTGATTTACATACCTTAAAGTACATTAAAGTGTAGACAATTCATGAATTCTGACATAGTTACACATCTATATAATCACGCAATGATCAAAATATAGAACGTATCCATTATTCTAAGAAGTTTCCTTATGTTCTTTCCCAGTCAAATTTTTCCATACTTCTAAAAGCAAACATGCAATGATCTATTTTCTATTACTAGAGATCAGTTTTACAGTTCCAGAATTTGATATAAGTGGACTCATGCAATTTGTACTCTTTTGTATCTTCCTTCATTCAACATAATTTCTTAAGGTTAATCTATATTGTTGCATGTATCAGTAGTTTATTACCTTTTTATTGCTGTGTGTATATAAAGACCACATGTATTTATATACCACACATTTTTATCCATTCACCTGATGGTGGTCATCTGAGTTGCTCCCATTTGGGGATACTATAAATAAATATGCTGTAAACATTCGTGTTCAAATATTTCTATATTTCCCCTAAGTAAATAACTATTAGTGGAATTCCTTGATATGGAAAGTGATTTTCCATGTGGAAAACTACCTTCCAGATGTTTTTCCAAAATGGTTTTAACCACAAAGCTTCTAGGAGAAAATTTTTTCAATCTTAGAATAGGCAAAAATTTTTGGATAGGACACAAAAAGCACAAAACATAAAAGAAAATATTTCATCTATAGGACTTCATCAAAGTTAAAATTGTCTGTTCTTTAAAAGCAGCACTAAGAAAATGAAAAGGCAAGCAACAGACTGGGAAAAAATATTTATAATACATGTAAGTGAAAAAAACTTTCATTCGAATAATAACTTATACAACTCAATTATAAGAACTCAAACACCCAATAAAAACATGGGCAAAAGATTTGAACAGACATTTCTACAAAGAAGATAAACAGATGGCAAAAAAAAAAAAAAGCACATGAATAAATGTTCAGTATCATTAGTCATCAGGGAAATGCAAATTACAACCACTATAAGATGCCATTACAAGATGCCATTACACTTCTACCAGAGTGTCTAAAATTACAAAGATTGACAATACCAAATGTTGGTGAGGATGTGGAGCAACTGGAACTCTCAAACATTGTGTTTTTTAGTGAGTTGATTCTTCTCACATTGGTATCTTGAAAAGGATTATTCACTTGAGTCAGGCCTGAGATTTAATTAATGTTTATACTTGTTCTCTGTCTCATTATGACCTCAGACTTTGGTAATTTCCATAGCTGGATTATAGTAGATAGCATAGCTAAACACAAAATACTATGCTCTATATCAGGAAAGTAACAATTACCATTGACCTATACTTTATGATATCACTTCTAATACACTCTAACTTCTTACATCTAATATCTCATTACAACTTTGTTCTATTTCAATATTCATAAATTATTTTAGAGACTCTACTATATCTCCTTTATACCATGTAACTCTTTTCATGTCTTTGGCCAAAGATAATAAAATTCAGACCAGAAACAATTAGCAAATTCTTGGGTTATCTTTCAGTTTATATGTCAATTTCAAAGCTAAATTTACCTTTGACTCAAGTCAAGCTTTATGGACTCGATTCAAATGTAAACTGTGCTAGGTTGTGGAATTTGAACTATGAAATTGGGAAAATTCAAACATAATTTCATTTACTATAGATTTTTAATTATCTACAATCATCTCACCATCTATGATAAGACAGTTCAGCAATCTCTCTGAAATTAAAACAGGATCACTCCAAAATTTACTAATGGGATTTTTCTACAAGCCTTACATGTTCTATTTTTGTGTTATTCGGATTTTCCAAACCCAAAACCAGATACTTTAAGGGCAACTGAGAGGAAAACAATATGAGATATGTTGTTTCTATGCCAGAATAATGAAATTTCCACAAAATTTTGATGATTTATGAAAATAATGGAACAAACATTTTAAATACAATTTTTCCTAGATCCTCAGATCATACATCTAGTGGAACTAAAGCCATATCAAATGTTTCCATCACAACATGGCAGAAATATGTTTTAATGATGGATCATTGGGACCTCCAAGTTTAGATGTCATGTGTGTCGGATAGTTTTCTAAATTTTCTGTAGATTCTACCCTACACCAACCTACTGCCCCCTTTTCAGTATCAATATTGATGGGTTCACTTCATTGTTTATTTTTCCCTGAATTTTTTAAAAATGTAGACATGTACAGATTAAATCACATAGTAGAATTGTTCATAGTACAACCTGTACCTTCTTGGAGAAACATATTTAATTGATTAAGAAAAAATAATAGCATTCTGCAGGAAGAGCAAAAAATGCAAGATCAAAACTTCAGCTAAACCCTTTAAGCTATTACGAGTGACCTCTAAACCACAAACAATGCTAAAGTTCTTGGGAAAACTTTGTTTAACTGGCAGTCACAATGCATATTAACTCAGAAGCAGACCCTGCCAAAAATGTAAACCAGTCACTCTTTGTAAATGTGAAAAGAAAATTAACACGTGAGCAAAAGGAAAAATATATCTTTGGTGTCAATCTTTCTGTGAACTTCTTTACGGTGATTACAGTTTCATTTGCTGGTTTTTGCATAGGTGTGATGGAGAGGGAATGGTACACCTGGAATGAGTGGTGCACCTGTTTGTAGTTGCAGGCTGTAACCATCTCAGGTACAACTGTATTTATAGTCTATGAATGTTCATTTATAGAGCCCCTTTAAATCACTGCAAAAGAAGCAAGTTTTGCAGAGGTCCCCAGTTCTCACTGTACATTAGACTTACTAGAGTGTTTGCAAAAAAAAAAAAAAAAAACCCTTCAATGCTCGATTTCTTCTTCAACTTTACTAAAGAAGAACCTCTGGGTTTGGGGCCTGGACATCAATATTCCCTAATAACCCCTGGTGATTCTGATGCAAAGTTAAGTCTGAAAACCTTTTTTAAAACAAACTTTAGCAACTGTGTCCAACCCAGTCTTCTAAGATAGTAGGGGATGTACGGACAGGATTGAAAGTTGTAGAGCTATTTTCGTTTCATCGAAAGTCCAAGAGAAATCGTATGTGCAACCCAAAACATCTAGGTTTTTTGTTTTGTTTTCTTTGGTTTTGTCTATAATTATATTAGCTCAATATTGTGTCATGAAGGAAAGATTAATTATTTGAGGAATAGGAAATGAAAAATGAGTTGTTACATAAAAAGATATTTTTTAGTAGTCAAATAGCTTCAACTGTGGGCTCCATTTGGGAAAAACTAAACAGAGGATCTCTAGAAGATAGCTGTGGCTTTTGCCTATATAGCATTCATCCTCTTTCTTTTGGAAACAATGCTCTAATTTTGTATTGGGAAAAGATTCCTCCTCCAATGTTGGTCTGAGTTAACTTCAGCCTACCACTTGGCTCTGGAATGAGCATATGACCAAGACCTAGATAATTCAAATATCACATTCTCTCAATCAGAATGATTGGTTCAGATTCTGTAAAATGACCTTAGTCAGGCTATTAGAGCAATCAAATGTCAGCCCAGCCCTTAACCTTTTCTAGAGGAATAAAAAGGAAACCTGAGCCCGCAGGACCACCATGAGAAAAAACTCTGTATTAACATAAAGGCATTCAAGAGAAAAGCAGAGACTAGTAAAGAAGAGATAGAACTGGTCCAGCTGACATAATTGGCTATCCTGGATACAGATGTGCAGCAAAATTCTGAACTTGTCAGTTATGTGATTGAATAAACTTAATTTTATTAAATTCATTTATTTATTCATCATCTTGTGAAAGTCAATTTGAATAAAATTTCTGTTACCAATAGCCAAGTAAGTCTAATTAATGCAAGATTCTTGTTAGTAAAATTGTCAGAACCATTAAGAAATGTTTGTTTTATTAGGCAAACTAAAGCTTTAATTTCCCAGAATCAGAACCTCAAAGAAATTTCTGGTCAGTCACTCAATCCATCAACAAATATTAAATGAGCTCCCCATCTGGGCCTATTTCTCTACTAGGCATGACAGGAGAATGAAAGTAAGTGGAAGACCTGGCCCCTGCCTTCAGTAAGCTTACAATCCACTGAGAGAGACAAAGCAAATATATTAGAAATAACATGAGAGAGCAAAGCACATGAGTTTCAGTGGAAAGACATGTTAATTCGCATGCTGTAAGTGCTTTCTGTAAGCCAAACATCATGTGAAGTGTTTAGAAGGACCATAAGAAATAAATAGTACAACCTTTGCCCTCAAGGATCATACAGTCAAGAACACAAAACACAGATTCCAGAGATTATTTAAGTGCATTATAAAGTAGCATACCATAATTTAATAACAAAAATGATACCTTAGTACTAAGGCCTTACTAAGAAGCATGGTAATTACTATACTAATGTACTCTGAAAGCTCAAAGGCTTCTTCTCCTATGGCTACCAAAGTCACCAACTTCCATCTCAAAGGCTAATCTCACCTAACCATTGGATCTCTAGGGTTAGGGGTTTTCTCCAAACATGACCACAGATCCCTTGACCTCTCTGTTGAAATTATGCCATTTTCTGAAAAAATAAAACAGCCTCCACTGTTCTTTTTTCTCCATCATTCTCCACTCTTCATTATTCTCCCACTCATCATCCTCCTTTAAGTCTCAATTATTTTCTGACTCTTCTCCACCTTTCCAACTCTCCAAACTGTCCCCAGCTCAGTTTCCAGAGTTATTCAAATGTAGCATAATCTATTTCTCATACTAAAGATAGGGAGGGAGTGTTGATAGAAAATGAAAGGGTGGACACAGGAGTCCAAAAATTGGATCCATGTTGATACAAATCTTTATTTTCTTCTTTTCCTCTGATCTTCTTTCCTTCAACCTCCAAATCTTGACTCCTATGAAAACAAACTACTATTGAGTAAAGAACTTATTTTGTACTCTGAAAGAGGAGGTTGTTATTCAAAATGACTCCCTAGCATATGTGTCTATATCTGTGCGTGTGTGCGTGTGTGTGTGTGTGTGTGTGTGTGTGTGTGTGTATGTGTTGAAGGTTTCAAAGCTTTGGAAAAGGGAGAGGTCAGGTGAGTGTTGAGACTGAAATTTACCAAATAAAGATCCTTATTTATTTTTTGTACTCTTTACCATTTCTTCAGAGGGTGTAGAGGACAGATTAGATTAGTAGTGCAAATATACACATACCAACAACACAAAGAATACCTCAGTAACAGAATCAGAGAAAGTACAAGAATTAAAGGTTCTCTAGTAACTGTTCTGCTATCTTACTACCTTAATTTTCCTTTTGAATTTTTCTTAACCTCTCTGTTAATGCATAGAGAGCATGAGGCATTGAAATGGAAATTACACAATTTGATGACTTAGTACCCTTATGTTTAAATAAAAAGTTGACATTTAATTGAGTAATGGAATACAATGTTAGAATATTAGCCACCTTGATCCCACCCATATACTCCTAGTGGTCTTTTACCATTTCTGGCTTATCCACTGTTTAGTCAGCTAGGCTCTTCCCATTTAATTATTTCAGAGAAGGAATGTGATGGCTGAAAACAAAGAAAAAAGTAATTGCTTCTTGGCTTTTGATTCAAAAAACTAAATAATGTGGTAGAGGAGTAGAAGGAAGTCATAATCTAGCAAAAGACGTAGGATAAAATATCATGAAGAAGCATAGAGCTTTCCCTAGGTCCCCATGGCCAAGTTAGAAACAACGTTCCCTGAATGTTGATAGAAGAAGGAGCAAAAGAAATGCAATGCAAGCACAGACTTCAGTGTCCTCTCAAGGGAGGGTCACTGCCTATGCTTCTAGGTTAAGCCCAAATCAAGGAACAAAACCTCCTAAGAAGTTTGTGGAAGCTAGATTGAACCAAAGGAGGCAAAACCTAAGAGAAAAAGTAACTGCTGAGTTCATTTAGGCAGGTAGAGCCTTACACAATATCAGAATTTCCCATTTTGTAGTGTGGTAGAGGAGAAGAAAGATGATTGACTTCGGTCAAGTGCGGCTCAGAGGTAGCAGGAGAACCACTGGACCTGAAGTGACCCATGACCCTGCATACTAGAAGAAGGCATATCTCCATGGTGACCTGAGTGAACTAACAGCTACGGTCCAGATGAGGCAATGAATGTTATCGCCACTGTGGACAGAGACCATTGAGGATCGGATAAGGCAAAGGATGTCTTCAAAAGTGCCTATGCAGGTAAATGACATTGAGGACTAAACTTTGCCTGGCCCCATTCCTGTTCATGCTTAATCACTCATAATGCAAGATATTTAACATTAAGTAATAGAATATCTGTTAAGCTCTATAAAAACTAGTATATTTAAGTAATCAAAACCCATTATCCAGCTGAATAATACTGTTCAAGTAACCGTTTCTAATGTGAAAACTCTTTCATATTGATGATCACAAAATTCTGTGAGTGATTTCTTACTGAAATGAAGCTGATCAAAATTTTACAACTGACAAATATGATCAATGGTCATAACATAACCTTAGAGTAACAAAACCTGAAACAGTCACACTTCATCCTCTTGAAAACAGAGACATGACTGAAATATTTACAAGCCAACATATTTTAATGTCAAGCATTTGAGGCTTCCACACTCATGTATCATTTACATCACATTGTGATATGATACTTTTAAATGCCTTGGGCATTTCCAGGGTCTATGCTTTATGCCATCAACAAAAGCTGTTTGAGGACAGGGATTACATCAAATCCAATGGATACCTCTTAATTTTGTTAGATTTTTCTCCTGTATTTGAGTGTTGCTCATTTACTCTTCCTAAAGCTTTCTTTCCACTTTTCTCATCGACTTAAAACATTTGATCATTTAATAAATAATTACTAACCACCTGCTATGTGACAGGTACCATGTCAGGTCTTGAGAATACGTCTATAAACAAGAAAGGCAAGGCTTTGGCCATCATTGTGTCAACATTTCACTGCAGAAAAAACAGGTAATAAAAAAATAGAAATATATGAACTAAATAACTTCAAATTTTGACAGGCGCTAAAAAGAAAAAAAAAGCAGAATAATATAATAGAATAACATAAAAAGGGTATTTTATTTAAGATTATCAGGAAAGTCTTCTCTAAAGAGGTGACTTATGAGATGAGCTTTGAATGATTGAAATGAATCAGACTTGCAAAGATCTGAGAGAAAAGGGAATAACAAGTACAAAGGCTCAGAGACAGGATTCATCATGCCTCATGGCAAGAAGACAAATGTGTTTTAAGCTAAGCCATCCAGAAGGAGAGTGAGTGGTAGAAGGGTCTGGAGAGGCAGGCCAGGCTCATCTCTCGTGGGACCTCGTAGGCCATATCACCATTCTCCTTGATTCCCCTCTTCTCTTTCTCATCATTCTGTCTTAATCTCTTTCATTGGCTATTTCTACTTTGACTCTCAAAGGTAGTGTTCCCCAAATTTCAATCTTACCTCTATTCTTTTTTATTCTTCTAGGTTTTTCCCAGGTTATCATCACCACCAATCATTTACTAGAAACTCCAAAATCATTATATCCAGTTGTAGACTGTATTAACTATGACTATTAAGCCCCAGTGATGGCCAGGTAATAGCAGTGCCAACACATGAAAGTTGTCTAGAGTTGCATCTCTGTGTAACCTATAGACAGATGAGTAGGATAGCAGAGTCAACATAAGTGATAATTATAACTAGGACCAACATATGAGAATTGTATACAGCACCTTATAACAAGTCTAGGAATAATATCACCCACAGGGAAACCAGTAATGAGAAAAGATATTTTCTAACATAGAGCTGTTATACCTCTATGGCACTTCTCCTATGGCAGGTTGTCCACTGTCTCTCCTCTCTCCTAACTAGTTTGAAAGTCAGTCTTCTAGAGATCAAGAGAAGATCCATCCCTACAAGATTCTAACGGACTATTATTGGAGATACCCATGCAGTAGTTAAGGTACCATGCCTTTATATTCATACCCCAAAAGAATATGAGAGTTTAGTTTAGATATATGGAATAATTTAATATTGGAATATTTCTGCAGTGTTGAGTGATCTTATAATTATAAGTAATTTAGAAAGGCTACGACTAGTCATTTCCACCTTCTATGTAGAAGCCAAAAAAAGCAGATCTTATGCTGTTGGCAAAAATTCTTAAACCTCCATTGCTTTGACGACAGCTCTGAAATCTCCCATGAGCTTCAGGTTCTTATGTTCAAGTTCCTTCTTGGTCTACGCCCTTTGATATGGTTAGGAAATACAAACTTCATAGATTCAAAACTGACCTCGTTACTCTCCTCAGCAAATCTAACCTGATACTCCTCCTTTATTTCTGACTTATTTTAATGCTGTAATTGTACTTTCAGTCACCATGCCAAAACCTAGGAGTCAATTTGGAATCTTCTATCTCCTTCATCCCTTAAATATGATCAACTAGAAGATACTCCATGTTTTATACCTCTTAAATATTTCCCCAAATCCATTCCTTTTTTATATTTTCATAACCCTTGTTCAAGTTAGATCCAATCACCTTTCACTAGACCTCTACGATGGCCTTCTAACTAGCTTCTAGTTTTATTGTTTCTGAATCCTGTCTACACACTAATGTCAGAAAGATTCATTGAAAATCACTATCTGTATATACCATTCCCTCGCTGAAACCCTTTCAACGAGTCCCTATTTCCAACCAAATGTCCAAATCTCCTGCTATGCAAACAAAACTCTCTGTAACTGACCTTTAATTATTTTTCTAGCATAATTCCACCACAATTCTGCCTTACTGTTTATATTTTACTAATACTAGATTTTTTTTTTCATTTCCTTATACCCCATACTATGTTTTATCTCCTTGGAATTATCCTTGATGCTTTTATTCATTTTAGACCACCATATCCAATCCATTAGGAAATCCTATCAACTACCTTTAGAATTTATCTGGAATCTTATCACTTTACACTACCTTCATTGCAATCATTCTATTCCAAAAATTTATTGTCTCTCACTTGGATTATTGTAATGGCCTCCTAACTGTGTCCCTGCTTTCCTCTTTGGTCCCTGCAGTCTTATCTCCCCCAAGAAGCCAGAGTAACACTTTTTAAATTTCAGTCATATCACATTTTTTATTTAATGTTTTCTCATTTTGCTTAAGTATAATCTAGGTTCTTTATAATGGTTAATAACCTTATATGATTTGTTAACTCGAACTCATTACTTCTCAGATCGCGTCTCCTCTCACTCTCCCCTTTGTTCACTCTTCTCCAGCTACAATGCCCTCCCTTCTCTTCCTTGAACATGCCAAGCATGCCCTTGCTCATGTTTTTTGCATATGCTGTTCATCTACCTTGAAGGTTCTTCCTCTCAATATCCACATGGTTTACTCTCTAACTTCCTTCAGAGCCCCTGTGAAGGAGCCCTATTATGACAATCTTACATAAACTAACCTCCTCCATCACTTCCTATGGTCCATACTCTGCTTTATTCTCTCCTGATTACCTTTATTTCTCTCTTATCAACACCATTCTATATTTAAGTAGCTTTTACACTATCTGTCTCCCCAACCAGAATATAAGTTCTATGAAGACAGATAATATTTTTTGTCTTGTCCATCTTTAGTCTTCTGCATCTATAACACTATCTAGCACATAATAGCTGCTCAGTGAACATTCCTTGAATGAATGAGTGAATCTCCATGCCCCTGCATAAATTGTTTTTTCTCCCTGGGATATTTCACCTTTTCTATTGTTTTGTTTATATTCATTTTTCTCAACATAGACATCATCCTCTCCATAAAGCCTTTCCTGAAACTCCAGTTTGAGCTCATTGCTTCTCTTCTCTACATTTATAGTACTAAATGTGTTATCATCAAACAATTATTTGTCCATTAAAATGACATGGATCTATGCCTTCATCTTGCACTAGGACTTCAATATCCATCAAAAGAGAAAATACACCTTTGTTCAACATATTCAGAAGCGTGTAGTGAGCATATAGTGCCAGGTGCTAAGAATATAACATGGAACAAATAGGCAAGCCCTTATTTTCATAATGCTTGTAGTCAAATGTCTCACTCTTTGACATACTCTCAACACTTAACATGACTTGGTATATTCATCACCTTGGAAGATCAATGGGTGTCTTTATTTGGACCTATTATCTCATATATTACATTTTAAAAGAGTTTGTCTCATATTATCTCTATCTTTCAGCAGACTAAAGAGTCTAAAACTGAAGATATTAACTTAGGTTTCCCTCTGTAGTTGTGCAACCTTGTTCCCATTCCAAAAGTCAAAGGCACTCATGCATCTTTCCCAGGAACAAGAGAACCAAAAGAGCCCAGAGAAAATAAAGAAGTAAATTGAGTTTCTAATTTGTTTACTTTTAAATCAACTTTGTTGATGTACAATTGACATAAACTGAAATGTATTCATTTTAAGTGTACATTTTGATGAGTTTTTGGCTAATTTATTAACTCATGCAACCATTATCACAGTGAAGAACATTTTCATCACCTGGAAAGTTCCCTTGACTCCTTCACAGCCAGTCCTATCAAATCTCTAGCCACAGGCAATAATTTGTCCACCTTCTGTCCATTTAAATTAGATTTGTCTTTTCTAGCTTCTTATAAATGGAATCATTATGTAATTTTTTAGATCTGACTACTCTTATACAACTTAATGTGTTTTGAATTCATCTATACGGTTGCTTATATCAGTATTTTATTCCTTTTTATTGTTGAGTAGTATTCCATTGTATATATACACCACAATTTTCTATTCATTCATTAGTGGATGGACATTTGCGTTTTTCCCACTTTGGGGCAATTATGAATAAAGCTGCCATGAACAACTACATACAGATCTTGGATAGATAACTATTAATTTCTCTTAGACAAATACTTATAAGTGGAAATGTTTAGTCATAGAAGTGTATGTTTAATTTAATAAGAAACTGCCAAACTGTTTTCCGATGTGACTGAATTACTTTACATTGCCACCAGCAAAGTATTAGAATTCCAATTGCTTTTCGTCCTCATCAGCATTTGCCATTCTTTTTTGTGTATGTCAATCTATTTCTTACAGATTTCAGAGCAGAGTAGTACCTTGATAATTAGGGTGGAGTCAGGGAAAACTCAAGCCTTGTGGAATAACAAGAACCAATCTGCGGATGTGTTCTCATAAGCAACTTGATGAAGTTCTATGTACCTGAGCCTAGTACCGAGAAAGTAGCCAAGATTTTCTGATTCTCAGAAGCTGAAAGAGACAACAAAGCAGAAAGAACTTTGAGGTTCAGAAGGTAATTATGCAGAGGATAAGAATATAATCAGAGATCATGGTTGGATCACAAGCTTTAGGAGAAAAAATACAGGATTAGGCAACTGCAAGCTTCTGGTCACAACATTTTTATCAATCAATACGTTACCTTGTTTTATTTGTGTTTCTGTTTAAAGACACCTTACCTGCTTATTGTTGATTCATAACATTGAACTCATGACCAACAGCACTAAATGAAACTTATCTAAAACATGTAATTTCCTTTGTAGGGCACATCACAGTTTTCTTGTTCTTGGGAGCACTGGATAGCTCTGTATTTGGGGGGCATTCCAAACAGCAAAATCACCGAAAACACAAAATTGCGAAAAACTATAGCACTAAGTAGACCACGAAAAGGACACTTGTTTACCATATGAGATTGAAATGAGACTGCAGAATGTTAACTGTTCAACCTTACTTGGGAAGGTGAACATCTGGTGGAAAGAAATTGCATGTCCACAATGACTGTGAAAGTGCCATGAGTACTGATTTGGGGATACAGAAAAATTTTAACAGGTAGGCAAGTTGGTAAATAAAGAATCTGCAAATGATGAAGTTCAACTGTGTGTGTGTGTACGTGTGTGTGACTCATAGTGGATAGATAGTATACTTAGTTGAAGATATGAATATTGCTAATATTGCTGATATACCTTTGGAATGAAAAGGAGCTCTCTGTGGTTAGTCAACATACATTGAATTTTTGCCCCAACAGTAATAAATCAAAGAAATTTAACTAAGGTTCTTTTTCTCTCCAGAGGTGTTAATAAATTCTAATTATTTAACCTTAGACATTCTGTAGACTAACTAAAGTGCTTTGCATAGGTGATGCTTAACTTTATGAAATAACTTTATCCAAAATATTAATATCCCAGGAGTTTAGAAACCAATCATCTTATTGCTGTACATACTGTTTGCCAGGCTTAGAAACTTTTTTGCTTGGAGTTGGATCTTTGTGGCCATTTCTTAAGGAATCTCAGAATTTAAGTCTTTGTGCAATCACATTTACTTGTACCTACATTTTTCCCTTTCATTATCTAACCCTTCACCAATCCATTCTAGAAGAATCCAATACAATACCTTCCATATTTTAAATAAACTTATGTCATCTTATGCCAAATGTAGATTACTCTTTCTATAATTTTAATTTTTTTCCTTATTGGCTCAGAGCAGATGTATAATAATCAGCCAGTCAGTCACTTATTTTTAAAAGCCATTTAAGAAATGATAGTTGAGTGACTATTATGTCCTAGATCACCATCATGCTCCATGTAGGAACCCATCATCTACTTAAATGTTATCCAGACAGTTCTCTGCTAGGTTTAATAATCTTGACTCATAATTCTCAAACTTTTGGTCATCTTTAGGTTTCTCTTCCATTATCTTCTTTCTTGTTCAGAAGGTCTTCTTTTGGTTCAAAAGCCCAGAACTGTATCCAAAAAGTCTGACCTAGTGCAGATAAAACTAACAAAAATCAACAAAAAGAATCTTGAGGTTTGAGATAGGAAAAGTTTAAATTTTTCTAATTATGGAACTCATGAACTTTATTGCCTCAAATATTGTCCGAAATAATAACTTACAAAAAATAAAATAATGTAAAATAATAAAAATCACCTCTAATCCCAGCACCTCTTTATGATTTGTTTTATTTGTAGTCTATGCATACCGTTTTAAATAGTTCAAATTGACAATTTATGCATTTTCTTGCCTCTCCTACTGTCCCATAATTTAAATTACTTACAAATATAATAGTCTCTTTTATGACATCATAATTTAATTAATCATTTCTATATTGTTAGACAAATAGATTATTTGCAATTAAATAACATTGCAAACAGTTAGCTTAGTCATTTTTGTCATGGTTAAATATGGCCTGTTATTTCTGATTAGTGTACATAGTGTTAAATTTATTCTTGGAGAATATAATATTCTGTGCTTTTTTTAATCTCCATTTGTGTTTACCAAAGTCACTTGAAATTTATTCCTACTAAAGATGTGAATTTAGCAATGGAACTTTAAGCGGCTTTATTATAAATAAGGGACACTTGAAGAGAAAATACATAGAAGGACATCTCTGCTATTAACAGAACAAACAAAAATATGTTTTTTAAAATAAGGAATGTTAGAATAATGCCAAAAATGAACATGAATTTTATATATGCTAGGGTTCAAACTGGGCAGTAAAGATAACAACACAACCTTCTTAGGGCAGTTCATTTCACTATAAATTATGCATTTTACAAAATTATGATAACTAAAAAATAAAAAAAAATCTCTTATTACACAGAACTTATTAAACAAGATCTACTTTTTCAAATATAAGCATTTACTTTATAATATTAATCATGGCAACTATTCTTACCACTTAATATTTATTGAGCCCCCAACTCAGCCCAGGGAATATAGCAATGTACCAATTTGCTTTGTACTTTCTGAAAATGGCAATTAAAAAGTCAAGAGAATTTTTATTTTAAAGCAAATTGTTGACTGCTAATACGTAAAAGTTATTCTTTATATCCCTGAGGTGGAGAAATCAATAGAACCTCAACTATGATCACCTAAAAGTAGTGGAATTCACTTGCACTTTAATTATTTGCTTATATGGTAACAACAGGAGTAAGAAAATAGCTAAGTAGCAGCTTAACTGTGGACACCCTCCCCACTCCTCCCGCCCCCCC
>NW_006432447.1:12233313-12274731 GCF_000325575.1 Pteropus alecto | reverse complement strand
ATAAGAGGACGAATGTGTTTGGGGAAGCAATTTTTAATCAAGAGATTATAATACAGACATAAAAAAAATAGTTCTCAAGAGAAGGGAGACCAAATTGGTGATGGAAATAAATCCCATCCACCACTCCTCAGAATATGCACATGGTAAGATTGCACTTCCCTGCTTCCTTGAAGTGAGAGGTACTCATGTGATTTGCATGGGCCATGAAACATAAAGATGTGCATTACTTGCAGGTGGCAGGTTAAAGAACCATTGCACATTTGCCTGGACTCTTTCCACTGAGATCGTGGAGTTATGTTTTGAGATATAACCTCCATCTACTTGGGTTCTTGAAAACCTGTAATGAACAGAGTCCCATTACTAATTTGTTTAGAAACGTAGCATGTACAAGAAATAAATTTTTATTGTTTTAAGCCACTGGAATTTTGAAGTTGTTACTATAGTATAACTCTAATTTAACCTAACTGATGACCACACCTGTAAAAAAAAATCTCCAGTAACAAAACATAATTTTTTTTTTCAGAACAACTTCATCTGCAAAGGACCAAATAGAACCGTGATAGGAACTGAAGTCATGGGACTTTAATTCTTAAAAGCCTATGAAACTGATGATATTTAAAATTTGCCTCTAACAGACACGAAAGACTTGCTGAAAATTCCTTATTCTGTGAGATAAAATTACTTTCTTAATTCATTATTTTTTTCCTTTTTTCATATTCATTCACTCCATAAACATTTATTGTTACCTAATATAAGCAAAGTTATATGGAGGTCATGTTCAAAGATGTCATGAACCTTATAGTTGAGAACTTTCTCACCTAAAGATAGGGATCAAATATTTTCTGCATTCATGTATAAAATAGGAAGTGAACTTCTCTCTCATGACTCAATACTTTGGTAATAATTATTTAATTTGCTGTGTAGCTTTTTTTTATTTTAACGCACACAAAAATAATTTGTTTTTTACATAAAGGGAAATGTACTCCATGTGGTTTTCCTCTCACCTCTGGAGCACCTTTCCGTATAAATTGACCATAAAAAATTATTTTTAACAGCTGTTTTGCATTATATTTATATAACCAATCTCCCTGTTATAAATATCTTTTAAAAGCATTATTATAAAATGGATAGTCTTATTATTTATAAAATACATTTTGCTACAAAAGTGATATATATTCAAAATGATTGTAAGGATATTATAGAAAAAGCAAAGAACTCATCTCAGTTAGATCCTGATTCAAAGTTGCTTAAAAGGAAAAAAGTGGCTTATTTAATTTCTCTCTATATTAATTTGTTTCTTATTATATTTCTTATAATGTCCACAAATCTAGTTCTGAACATAGCTCTACTTCTTCCTATATTTGTTTAATCTTTCATAATATTCAGATGCTGCAGCAGTTGCAGCATACATTCTTCCAGACTCACATCCAGAAGAAAAGAGGTTATATTCCCAGGAGCTCCCAAACCAGTAACAAGCTTGCAACTCATAACATCCCTGATCAATCACTATGGCTAGTAGACTTGGATATGTTGTTTGATCAGGCTTGGGTCTTATTTTCCACTTCTGGAGTCACAGTGATGAAGCATCCCCTCCAAAGCATGTAACTTCAGTAAGAGAGAAATATATGATTTTTTATTTTTAAAGAAGAAAGGATAAGTGTTCTTGGACCCAAAATAATTAATGTCCACCACAGCTCCTGTCTATATCTCAGGACCCCTAATAGCTTTGCCCACAAATTACTCTTAACAATCTCTCATGTATTCTTCCCCAATTTTTCAGGCATATACATGACTCACACAAATGGGATCACACTAGATTTATTTTTACTATTTTATTTTTCATTTATACTCCATCTTGACTTTCCCTATTAGCCCACAGAAATCTACTTCATGCTTTTCAGTAACTACATAATATTCCATTACAAGTATTACAGTAATTTATTTAACTAATCTTTTATTTATGGACAGTTGGTTATTTGGGGGTAGTCTTGTCATTATAAATAATGCTTTGATGCATACTTGTACATAAATCCAGAAGCATTTATTCAAGTTTATCTCTAGATTAAAATCTTAGATATTAAATTATTAAGTCAAAGAGAATCTGCATTTCAAATATGAATAGATATGTTCAAAAATACAAATAAAATTAGAAGTTGAACCTTTGCACTCTTACCCACTGTATGTGATAATGCCTGGGTCTCATTATACTTTTGCGGTTTTGCTCAAGTGCTGACTAAAAAAGAAATTTATTTTTTTTATTTTATATTGCATATCATATGTTTATGGGCCAAATGAATGCCATTTTCTGTGAAGTGCATGTTTCCATGCTGATTTTTCTCCTGGGTACCGAATTTCTTTTATTGAATTCTTGATATATTAAGAAAATTAGCACCAAATCTGCTATGTTAATACATACTTTTAGACTTTTTATTCTTTACTTTTCTGTGATATTCTTATTCACTTAAATTTGTCAATCTCTTTTTCTCATACCTTCTGTATTTGATATGTTACTCAGAAATTACTTTAAATTTATGCAAAACTCACTCATATTTTCTTCTATTCCTTTAACATCACTTTTTCATTTAAGTCATTGATTAATTTGGAATTATTGTTAGTCTTAGGATGTGGTAGTCATTATTCATTTGTTTCTCCCTTCTTCTAGGTATATGGTAGATGTACATACTTCATGGTGGATTAAGGCCATGTAACTGGTTCTGGGTGGAAGTGGCACACTATAGGTCAGACTACTTAATTACCAATACGAAGCCTCGCTTTTCTTTTTGATATAGCATAGGCTGCATTTGAGATAGTGCTGTTCCACCAGCCTTGGTTTTTGAATTAATACAAGCCACAGAGATCTCCTGACAATCATAAGTGAAAAATAATTTTTTGTGACATTGAGTCACTAATACTAGGTTGTTTTTCACTGTAGCATAACCAACCCTATCCAAAATGGCACAAGAGATCAAGTATTATTTTTGAAATTTTTAAATAGGCATTCATTTGTCCTGAATGTTTCATCTTTTCTCTTGGGTTCAGTTTTGTAGCAGATGGTGTCAATGCTTCTCCCATATTACTTCCCTGTTACACTTGTTTGCACTTGGCCCGACTTCCAACTCCTAGCACCAGCAGTCTTTGTTGAGAGTGTCCTCTCATTGATGGAACTCACTTTGTCACCTGTTCAACAGATTGGAAGTTTCTAGAATTCATGCCTCTGTGAGCAATTCTTAAGAAATATCTGAGGAATGATGGAGTATAAGTAATGTAGCTCCCTTACTCCTTGGGTAGGATAATTCTAAAGTGGAATAACTTATATGAGCTTCCAGAGCTTTCTTAAGATGATTATGCTTCAACTGCTTCTTGAACTAAAAGCCAGCTTGATAATATGAATTTCTAGAGTAAACTTTCCTTCCTTGTTTTACTTACCCATCCTCCTGCCTTTACCTTCTAACAAACTACTTGAGCTTATAAGCATATCTTGGTGTCTGATTCTCAGAGAACCCAAACTAAGTCAAATTTAAACAACCAAAGTTTTGGAACAGGGGCAGTCTGGTGGATAAAGTGGCATGAAAATAGGGTTAGAGGCGGAAAAAAAAAAAAAACATTTGAAGAATAGTAAGTCATCTGGTTTATTTGGATTAAGCTACATGCAAAAGAAAAGAATATGGGATATAGCTGGGAAAATAGATTGGCTAGATCATAAAGGTTCTTGAATGATAAAGTATTTGGGCTTTTAAACATGTGGATTCTTAGTTTGTTATGATTGTAAGCCTTCCCTTCACTCTCTGCTATTTTCTCTCATAATTTTTTAAACTTCTTCCATACAGACCAAAAGGAAAAGATTGTACCCCTGGCAAATACAGCAACATGAAGAAAAGCAGTAAGCAATTTTCTCAATCATTCAATCACATGATAATACCAAACGACAAAAGAGTTAGACGATAGCATCTCTGTATCCCTAATGTATAACCTATATCATTTCACCTTTCAGCTGGAATAGCATAGATGACATTGTTCCTGAACATACTCAAAAACAATCTCACTTAAAGCTTGAGAAACACGTGCCTATTATCTATTCATTAGGACAAGAAGCACAAGCACAAGAAGAAAAAATAACTACGGATTTCTTAGTTTGATATATCAAAGAGCCCAAATTATCTCTCTCTGGAGATCACAAACCTTTAAAAGTCAGCATGTGGTAATAGTATGAATTTGGTTATAATTCAAGGAATATAGGATTCTGCCTTCTGTGTAATCTTAACCAACTCATTTCTCTTCTTTGGGACTCAGATTTTATATCTCTAAAATAATGGAGTATGGCTAGAAGAATATCTAGAAATTTCTTCCTCAGATATTCTAGGCTTCTAAATATTTTTAAGTTGCACATGCTTTATTAGTAAGCAGAACAAACACATCAGAACATTCCAATACCTTTAGCTGGTTCTGAAATTCCAAATTTTTGTGGCAGGTATATGTATGTTTATCATCTCTACTCTCTGAAATCACCTCCCTCCTCTGTTTGCCTTTCTTTCCTTTACACTTCTAGAAAGTTAATATGCAAATATTTTCCCTAACCTCTGGGAAGAGTTTGGAGATTATGTTGTCCCTTCTCTCAAGAAAATGGAAGTTACTTTCTTGGTTGTAAATGATTGGGTCTTAGGATTTAATAAGTCCTCAGAATCTATTGGGAAAGAAGGGTTAAGCTTTGAGAAGAGAGAGAACATCTCTAAAGAATGAGAGATGAATGATTCAGAGAATTATTAGATGAAGCTCCAGGAATTTAGAAGTTCCCAGGAATGCTGAGTTATCCCTAGCCCCAAAAATGCTGTATAACAAGATCTAGAAAATCTTCATTATGTGGGTGCTCAGGAGACCCACGAAAGTAGAGGGCGGGGTCGCTTAAGCCCAATCTAGGGACCATACCATTGGTTCTTCTTATCAATAAAGACAAAATAACTAATTGATGAACCTCTAGCTCTTCAGAACCTCTAGCTCTGTCTGGTAGAAAGGACTTCGCTGTACTTAGTCATAACACTTTGCTCAGTATCTGATTACAGTTTTGGTCACTCCATTCTCACAGCAATCCAGCATGTCCACACTCCAAAGAAGATATGAAGGAGGGAACATGACATCAGCCATTAGAGTTTGATGTAAATTAATACCTGGAAGCTTTCAAGTCTCAAAAGATAGAAATTATTTCAAAAAATGTGATAAGTCAGTCAATTATCCCATGCTGATCCACATTTAGCATTTATATTTAATCTTTTTTGTGTGTTAAATCTATTTGAATCTTATTTGAAATTCTCTTCTGACTAATATATAGGTGACCAGAAAGTGGTGGATATAATTTAGAAATAATATAGTAATTCTTATGCTACTATTAAGTGAATTAAACTTTTTAATATAATTTTATTTGTGATAAATTTTAAGCAAATAGTAATTTTTTCGAATGAAAGAGAACGTACTAGTATCCAAAGACTGAGTAGTTATTTACCTCCATTTATTCAAAGGTCATCTAATATCTTCCATGAGAAGGGAATTTCAGGAATGCAGAGGTCTGAGTTGTGAAACCGATACCTTTCCACCATGAATTAATCAGCATCAGAGATGAACAGGTGTCAGATGAGAAAGTTCAGGTTTTACTGACCTAAAGCAGCAGGAAACCAACAAAGACCCTATAATCTATTATCAGACTGCAAAACAAAAATCAAAATGCTATTTCAAATTATAGTTCTTAATGTTTTATCAAAAGCCAATATTGCTCTATATTAGAGAAAAGGAATTTTGAGGAACTCAGAAAGAAAAATCCACTTTTGTAATTTACATGAGATTATGGCTGTGAGAGGAATTTCTCCACTACTGGAAAAGCCAAGAAAAAATTTTTCTTTCTTTTTTTTTTTTTCTTTTTTTTTCTTTCCCTCAGAATTTGCAAAAAACAATAACTTTAAATCAGCTCTCCCAATCTACCACAGGCTCCAGGTAATTATCCCCAATAGATCTCTTTAGTGAGTCAGTTTCTATTTTTTTCTTCAAAAGTAGTTTCTTTTTGACATTTTTATGAACTCTTTCTGTTTGCTAAAATAACAGAAGTCTCCTATTACAAAAATATCAACAACTGTCAGGGATTTTGTTTCTCCAGAGCTCAGCTCTCAAGCCTCCTGACACAGCAGCTAACATGGCAATCGGAGTCGTGAATTTCATGCAAATCGCTCTTTTTCGGTAGCAGATTAATGAAACTGAAATTGAGACTGGTTCACTGCTCTGTTTAATTATCAAACACCTATGGTGCATACCTGTGGTCTTTTTGTGAGTTCCTGGAAGATTATTTTATTTTTTATTCCGATCTTAACGAATCCAGTATAAACTAGAAAAGAAATCAAATAATGAGAACTTCTGCTTTTGCAGAGGATGGGGAAAAGGCACCAAGTTACTCTCCCACTTGAAACAACAAGAAATTAGACAAAACTATACGAGGCAATGGTCTTTAAGATATTGGATCATCAAACAATGAAGGATACTGATTTCCAACAGATGAGAAATAAATAAAAGGAAGCTGGTGTTGCTCCAACTTACTACCTTAAAAGAGTGTCCAGTCCACATCCAGGGAGAGAGAGAATCCAGGTGGAGTATAGCCAACTCCTTGATTGAGATAAAGTTGAGAGTCTGAGAAGACCAAAGCAGCTGGCGTTCATTGTACAGAGTACCAGAGAGGAAAGACCTGCACAGAGATCTACAGAGTGCTCTCTCTTGAGCTGAATACAGATCAATATATGCATGTAGGGGAATTACCTGAGGCCAGAATGGGGGGGCGGGTGTGGAAACATCACCCAAAAGGATTAGACATACCAGTGCCTAGTGAACACTCCGGGGTAAGGATGGTACCTATACTCATCAAGCAGACTGGAAATGATTTACAGGACACTGAGTACAGTACTCAGAAAGGTCTTTTCTTCTCAGTAGTGGGGAATAATTAGCCCATGACTACACACTACAGTGGTTCTGCCTAGCAATTGAAAACAAGATCAGATAGGACCAAACTGTTTCCAAGTAACTTGACTGTGTCCCAAAACAAAGCTCAATAGTATTTAAGAGCACAAAACTATTCAACATTCCATAAGGTATAATTTAAAACATCTGGCATTCAATCAAAAAGTTTCAAACCCACAAAGAAACAGGAAAATATGATCCATAATGAGGAGATAAATCAATCAATTGAATCTGATTAAGAACTAACCACAGATGTTAGAGTTAGCAGAGAAGGACATTAAAATGGTTATTATAACTGTATTCTATATGTTCAAAAAGTTAAGCAAAAACATGAAAAAAGATTTGATTCAAACTTCTAGTGATAAAACATACAATGTGTGAGATGGAAAATAAACTTTCTAGGATTAACAACTTAGACATTACAGAAGAAAAGATTAGTGAACTCGAAGGCATAGCAATAGAAACAATCGAAAATGAAACAGAGAACTTTAAAAAATTGGACACAGTATCAGAGAGATGTGGGATAACTTTAAGCAATCTATTAATATGAGTAGTTGGAGTCACAATGGGGAGGTGAACAAAAAAATTTGAAGAAATTATAGATAAAAAATTCTCAAATTTGCTAAAAGCTATAAACACATATATATGAGAAGCTAAAGAAACATAAAGAAATATACCAAGTCATAGTATTATCAAATTGATCAAAACCAGTGATAAATTAAAATGTTAAAAGTAACATTAAAAATAATCAGAGAAAAATATGTTATATGCAGAGGAACAAAGAAAAGAAGCCAGAATGGGGCCTCTTTTCTTGTTGCAAATAATGCAAGGGAGAAAAACAGTGGACCAACATCTTTAAAGTATTCAAAAAGAAAATCTGTCATTCTAGAATTCTATACCTACTGAAAAGTTCTTTCAAACACAAAAGCAAAATACAGACTTTTTCAACACATAAAGCTAAAAGAAATCATCCCCTTCCTTGATAACTTTCTAAACTAATCAGTGGAAAAGAGAAAATACAAATGTTCAACTTTAAATCAAAAGTTAGAAATGAGAGAGGTCATAATTGTACACCACGCCAGCCTTCAGCAACTACCACCCTGATCAGTCAGCAGCCATCAACACTGAGGGGTGGCTGTTGCAATTTCTTTAAATAAGACAACAATGAAATTTGCCATGTCATTTGACTCTTCTCTTCACAAATGATTTCTCTGAAGCACATAATGCTGTTTGACAGCATTTTACCCACAATAGAATTTCTTTCAAAATTGGAATCAGTCCTCTCATACCTTGCCATTCCTTTTCAACTAAGTCCATGTAAAATTCTAAATCCATGTTGTCATTTCAGCAATTTTCACAGCATCTTCACTAGGAGTAAATTCCATCTCAAGAAACCACTTTCTTTGTTCATCATAAGAAGCAATTCTCATCCATTTGGGTTTTATCATGAGATTGCATCAATCCAGTTACATCTTCAGGCTCTACTTCTAATTCTAGTTCTCTTGCTATTTCCACCACTGCTGCAGTTACTTTCTCCACTGCAATCTTGAACACCTCAAAGTTATCCATGAGGGTTGGAATCAACTTTTTTCAAATTTCTGTTAATTTTAATATTTTGACTTCTTTTTATGCAACACAAATGTTCTTAATGGCATATAGCATGGTGAATCCTTTCCAGAAGGTTTTAATTTTACTTTGCCCAAATCCATCAGAAGAATCACTATGGCAGCTATAGCCTTACAATATGTATTTCTTAAATAGTAAGTCTTGAAAGTCAAAATTATTCCTTTGGGTTTCAGAAAGGATGTTATGTCAGCAGGCATGAAAACAACATTAATCTTATTGTACATCTTCACCAGAGCTCTTGAGTGACCAGGTGTATTGTCAATGAGCAGCAATATGTTGAAAGGAATCTTTTTTTTCTGAGCAGTATTCTCAACAGTGGACTTAAAATATTCAGTAACTCAGTTGTAAACAAGTGAGCTGTCTTCCAGGCTTTGTTGTTCCATTTACAGAGGACAGGCAGAGTTGATTTAGCATAATTCTTAAGGACCATAGGGCTTTGAAAATGGTAAATGAGCATTGGCTTCCCCTTAAAGTCACCAGCTACATTAGCCCCTAATAAGAGAGTCAGCTTGTCCTTTGAAGCTTTGAGGTCAGGCATTGACTTCTCTTCTCTAGCTATGAAGTCCAGGCTTTGTTGTTCCATTTACAGAGGACAGGCAGAGTTGATTTAGCATAATTCTTAAGGACCATAGGGCTTTGAAAATGGTAAATGAGCATTGGCTTCCCCTTAAAGTCACCAGCTGCATAAGCCCCTAATAAGAGAGTCATCTTGTCTTTTGAAGCTTTGAGGGCAGGCATTGACTTCTCTTCTCTAGCTATGAAAGTGCTATATGGCATCTTTTTCCAATATAAGGCTGTTTGTCTACAATAAAAATCTGTTAGTGTAGCCACTTTCATGAATTATCTTAGCTAGATCTTCTTCTTCACTGTGCATTTTTATGTTACTGAGCTGGTTTCTTTCCTTAAATTTCATGAACCAACCTCTGATAGCTTTAAACTTTTCTACTCCAACTTCTTCACTTCTCTCAGCCTTCTCTTTAATTGAAGAGAGTTAGAGTCTTTCTCTATATTAGGCTGAATGTTGTGGCTGGTTTGATCTTCTATCGAGACCACTTTCTCCATATTAGCCATGAGGCTGTTTTGCAATTTTTTATCATTTGTGTGTTCACTGGAATTGCACGATTAATTTCCTTCAAGAATCTTTCCTTTGCATCCACAACTTGGCTAACTGTTCAGCACAAGAGGCCTAGCTTTTGGCCTACCTCATTTTTCAACATACCTTCCTCACTAAGCTTAATTATTTCTAGCTTAAATACTTAAAGGCCATTGTAGGGTTATTAATTGACCTAATTTTAATATTGTTTTGTCTTAGGAAATAGGGAGGCCCAAAGAAAGGGAAAAAGATGGGGGAATGGCCAGTCAGTGGAGCAGTCAAAGCATACAAAACTTGTACCGATTAAGTTTGCATTCATATTTGGGCATGGTTCATGACACCCCAAAAGAATTATAATAGTAATATCAAAGATCACGAATCACAGATCAACATAACAAATATAATCATAATGAAAAAGTTTGGTGTACTGTAAGAATTATCAAAATGTAACACAGAGACATAAAGAAAGCAAATGCTGTTGGGAAAATGACACTGATAGATTTCCTCTACACAAGGTTGCCACAAACCTTAGATGTGTAAAAGTGCAATAACTGTGGAGCACAATAAAGCATAGCACAATAAATGAGGTATGCTTGTATATAATTTTTTGTGGTATGAGATCTAGAGATATATGTGTGTGTGTATATGTATATATTTATAATTCATACCTTGTATGATAAAATTAACTCAGTATGGATTATAGACCTAAATGTAAAGCTTAAACCTATATGACTTCTAGAAGAAAAATTTTTTAACTCTAGGTTATACATAGTTTTCTCAGATATGATGCCAAAATACAATCTGTAAAAGAAAATATCCACAAAGTGAACATCATCAAAATCAAAAACTTCTGCATTTTGAAATACTCCGTTAATAGAATGAAAAGGGAAGGTACAGATTTGAAAAAATATTTGCAAATTATATATCTGGTTAAGGACTTGTGTCCAAAATATACATATTTTTAAAAACTCTTAAAACTCAATAATATGAAAAGAAACCAGGAACAAAAGATTTGAACAGACACTTTACCAAAGAAGATACATAAATGGCAAATAAGCACTCAAACATCTTTAACAGTATTAAATTCAAACCACAATGAGATAGCATTGCAGACCTATTAGAAAGGCTAAATTAAAAAAAAAAAAATGTTTGACCATACAAAGGATTTCAAGTAACTGGAACTTTCATACATGGCTGGTAGGAGTATAAAATGATTTAACTACTTTGAAAACCACTTGACGGTTTTCTTAAAAAGTAAAACATGTCCCTATATGTAATTCAGGCAATTCTTTTTCAGATATTTACCCAAGAAAATTAAATTGTATGTCAGTGCAAAGACTTGTACATTAATGTTCATAGTAAGTTTATTTGTAGTAGCCAAAAACTAGAAAGAGCACAAATACTCAGCACAAGAAAATAGATCAGCAGACTGTAGTATAGCAATACAATGGAATACTACTCTGCAATAAAAGCAAGTGAACCACTGATGCAAGCAACAGCATGGGTGAATCTCAAAAAAAATTATGTTGAGCAAAAGAAGCCAGACCCTCCCCTCCCCAAAAAAAAGAGTACGTACTGTTTGATTCTACTCATATAAATTTCTAAAAAATGCAAACTAAACTATCATGACAGAAAACAGATCCGTGGTTGATGGGATGGAAGGATGCCATGAAGAAAGAAGTGGGAAGAAGAGATTACAAAGGAGTATGAAGAAATCTTTGAGTGTGATGGACATTTTTATTATCTTGATTATGTTAACAGTTTCATGAGTGTCAAAACTTACCAAATTATACACTTTCAATATGCACTTATTTTATGTCAATTATTCTTCAGTAAAGCAGATAAAAATTTTTTAATATGAAATAAATAGACTAGATTTTTCCTTTTATACAAGAAACTAGAATCCCTTTTATAAAGACTTAAGATGATACTTATGGTGATTTCACAAATCCTGTAATCTTGAAAAGTGACGAGGTTCATCTAGATTCATTTAGAATGACCTAAAGCTTGAAGAGGCCAATCAAGGTCAGATCCAGGTATTTGGATGTTAATGTTAATTTGAGGATATTATTTAAGAAAAGAAATATAAAATTTAAAATACTAAGCTTGGAAGTTATTATTAATACAGAATGAGAAACCAGAAAATCTTTCTAATTTTAAAAAGCTGACAAATACTATAAACTGGACAAAATTTATGAAAATAAAATATATTATTTATTAATTCACCACTTAACATACTTCTTACTATTTCTTTGTGAAAAAAATCTTTGTCTTTTTAATGATGATTTTGCAATTGTGTCTATAAGAAAACAAAAAGATAATTCAGTCTTTCCTCTGTAGACATGCATATAGCATTAGTAATTGTATATATAGTATCTTAGTAATTGTATGTGATATAATTGTATTATATTCTTTATAGAAGCAAACTGTCTGTTTAACTTCATATTGAAGATAACTGAATCCTCCACTGGTAATTTTACATTTTTGATAATTGGAAGAATTTCCATAGACTAGCTTCTAACCTGGGTTTCTCCTCACTACCTATATACTTCTGGTGCTGGACACCTTGGCACCCATTCATATCATGATAAAACCTCTGATCCTCCAGGTTATTGTCACAATGCTAAGTGAGTTGGCACAGCTGACAGAATGAGTATTCCTGGAAGGTAATCCTACACTGTGGTGGCTAGTAGTACTCTAATTAAATATGGACATGGCTATAACCCACATAAATATACCTATTTTAAAGTACATCCTCAGGATGTAGTTCCATAGTGTAGCGGTTAGCACATCTGCTTTACATGCAGAAGGTCCTGGGTTTGTGCCCCAGTGGAACCATGGTCCATGGTCTATGTCCATGCCAGCCTGAACAAGCCTGATGTCTGATCTTAAGCTAAGCAGGGTCAGGCCTAGTTAGTACTTGGATGGGAAACCACCTAGGAAGACCAGGTGCTATAGGCATAAATACCAAAAAAAAAAATTACATTTTCAGTAAAACTTTCCTTTAGCTAGATCCCTAAAAGTTCTGTAGTCACTCCAATGCTACTCAACCCAACTAGAATAGAATGGGGCAGAGAGAGTTAGATGGGAGAAAAGATAGTCGTCTTAACTAATTGCATTTAAAATATCTAGCTTTTGAAAATTTTCGAGAAATCTCACAACTATATGAAAACATTGCTAGAGTTCCTCTCACAGTGTTAGAAGTAGTGAGGGATCCTGATGCTTAAACTTCATTAGTTTTTCAGTGAAATAAGCCACGATTACTTCTTCCTACATTTTCCCATTTTCTCTGTACTATTTGATTTCTCCTTTCACAATCATTCCTCAGCTTCTCTCAGTTTCTTAATCTATGGTTAATGATAGGCATCTGACTTTATATGTTATCCATATAACACCTTGAGAACTATAGCTATATATTCTTATCACATATCAGGAGGCTAATAATTGAAAAATAATTTCTGCAAAATGAGGAATTATCAAGATAAAAGGAAATACAGTTTATATAAGATATATTAACATATTGCCTCAGATGAGAAACCAATGTGCGCATACATATTTTTTTATTAAGTGTATGTAAATAATTTGAAATTTTTTCTCCTCAAACATAAACCCAGACCCCATTTTTTATTACTTATGGGATTAAAATTTAAATTAACTAGAATTTGATTAGAGAATAACATCACTTAATTTTTTTCTGCATAACTTAAAATCATTAACAAAATATACTTTCTTTTCATTTTGTATTGTTCAGAATCTTTGTAAATTTTAAGTGGACAACTTTTCTCACGTAGTGAGAATAGCCTGAATGTAATTGAATTTAATTGTGTTGCTGAATTGTTTAAGGAATGTGACTCTGGAAGTTAATTCTCATCATTCCAAAGGTATGAAAGATGAAGGGTTCTTAATGAAGGTACATTCTTTGGGGCCTGCCTGTGTCACTTATAACTCTTTGTGGTGAAAGTGGCACAAAACCTATAATGTCACTCAAACTACAAATAGCAGTTTGAGCAAATAAGTTTGCAGTTAGGTCTAGAAGCAGCTCTTACCTAAGGTAGAATTTGATCCAAGAGTTCAATGGTTTTCAGTATATACTGAATTTCTTCTGTCTACGACTTCTGTCTTCTACCTCAGTGGCTTCAAACTCATACTATACATAGTGGCTACCCCAGCAGAGCCATGTTCTCTCCTACAGGTAAAAAAAGGCTGCCATTATTTCGGAACTTGCACCTTTATACAACACAGTTAAGGAAGGGAGCTTTTCACTCTCAGAAGACCAGCAAAAATCTCATCCTATTTTGCTGGCTCTGATTGAGTTACCTACTCATTCATCTTTGAACCAGGCAATATGGCAGGTAGGATTGGAGGAGATGAATAGAATATAGCAGTTGGCTGAAATCAGTCTGGGCTCATTGATAAAGCAGGTGGTGGGGTCAATTCCACACAAACTAAATCACTGTGGTGTGGTGTTGTGTGGTGTGGGGGACATGTAGTGAAGGCTAAAATTTCCAAAGGAAAATAATGTAAGGGAGAATGGATTTCAGGGATGCAACCAACAAATGTCCACCACAGCACCCACTGAATGATTAGGCTTTAGAGTCACTAATTCCACTTGATTCCATCAGGTTCCATCATTTATTATTTATAGGACATCAGGCACGTTGACTCTTTTTTAAGTCAGTTTCCTCTTCTGAAAATGGTGACAATAATACCTACATCTCAAAGTTATTATGAAGGATATATAGATAACATACGTACAATAAATGACATAGTGTCTGATGCATAGTAGGTGCTCAATAATAACAATTGTGTGAATTCTTCAGTCTTATGAATGGCTGCTCTTGAAATGGAAGACAGGGGAATTCTCTTTAACATAGAACAAATCATTGCTCTGGCTGGAGGAACAGCAGCCGTGGACTTCAGGGAGCAATTGATTTTTCACTATTGACTTCTACCAGTGTGTAGTAAATCCCCTTGCAATCCTCCACTGAAAGGTATATTAGGATAGAAATATTCCCGGGGTCCCAAATTCAAATTGAAATTTATTTTTCTGGAGAAATAATAATCTGAATGCTGATTGAGTTCCCGTGCTAGCTCAGAATTATAAAGTTAGTCCACAGTGTAGCTGAAAAACCATACCTTCACAGGTACATTTGGTGTTATTGCAACAGTATTCTGCCACAACTCAAGTGTGTCCATGTCAGAGTTTCTGTGGGGAAGGTACATTCATAAGCACTTTTATATAAATTTCTAGTACACTTCCCATTATAAAATAGTGAGATAGTTGAGTCTGGCTGCAGTACACACCACACAAATACATCGAATATGGTTTGTTTGTTTTTTTTAATTTAAGAAATCTAAAAGGAGTCATCTTATACAGAAAACCTCTGGAGGCAGGAACAGTGGATGGATAGAGAACAAAAAAACAACAGGTTATTCAAAGATATGTAACACTTCTCAAGTTAAGCTGTCAAATTCCATTCCCTCTGCTACCCAGTCATTGGCTCTTTGCCACACTGTAGCATCAACAAATGTCATTTCTCTGTATTTCTCCATTAAATGTCCTTCTACATATATGTAGTAGCATCTGCAATCTCTCTTTGGGGGAGAAGGGACGAAAGTGAAAAGAGTTCTCATTAAGAAGCAAACTACCAAATCAGACTAGTACAAATCTCTTCACGGCACGAACAGTATGATAGTTTCTGGAGGGCCATCAGGTTTCCAAGCATCCTCACATCTTAAGTTCCAGTGAAATTTACTGCTTATTTTTTCTTTTTTTCTTTTCTTTCTTTCTTTCTTTCTTTTTCTTTCTTCATTTTTTTTTTTTTTCCAATTCACAGTTTCCCCTCTGTGGAAGGTTGCAGGTGTGAAGCAGCTGGATTCAAGGTAACATCTCATACATTTGCACAGTGTGGCAGGTGGGGCTTGCATCTTTTTTTTTTTCCTTTTCTTTTTTTTTTTTTTTTTTTTTCTTTTCTTCTTAATTTTAGTTTACAGGATTCCACCCTAGTATTCAATAGCCCTTAAAGCCAGGGAGCCTAAAATCCTCCTGCTGTAACAGTGAAAAGGTTTCTTTTCTATTCTACACTGTAGATATTTGAGCATCAATCTATTTTATGTTATAATCTTTCAGGTACTCGAAGATCATTATTAGATTTCCTTCCTTCTCCTGGCCATGGAATTAGCCCCACTCATTTGCTGTAATATTTCTTGGTTACAAACTATTTTGTCATCTCTGTTTTTTCTATTTACTCTATCCCAAATAGTCCCATCCCTTTCTAAACTGAACCCCTCACTTTGATTACAAAATATAACCAAAAGGAATATTGGAATATAACAGGAGAGAAAAGTGAGAAATATAACAAGAGCAGAATAAGGAATATAATAAATGACCAGAAAGGAATATAGTAAGAGGAGAGAAAAGTGAATATGGACATGGTCTTTAGATACACCAGGATTTGGGTAATGGCTCTGTCGCTGACTTTTTAAACACTCTTAAAAATTACTTACTACTTGAGTTCCTCAGTGTGTAAAATAGCAATAACTCATAGGGGTATTGTGAGAACTAAATAATATACTAAATGAAAAGAAAACTTTCCTGTCACTAGCAAAGGCTCAATAAATGTTTATAAGGATGTGGCAGGCACTGCGGTGCCCCACTCAAATCTCCTTGAATTCCTTTGACCATTTTTGTGCATTCCTTCCTGCTCCATGCTTCCAATGGCCCTCACATATGACTCTCCTTTAGAGGATTACCCTAGGGCTGTTGGAGCAGGAAGTACCTGGGTGTTTACGTGGCCATGGGGTGGGCCTCAGCAGTGACTGATGACGCAAGAGTTTAGAAGCCCAGCCTCTTCTCAGTTGCCTCATGGTAAACAACTCAACTTCCACTCTAGAGCTTCCTCAAAGGATTGAGCTAAAGCTCCCTGAAATTCCACATTTCTTGATTTCTTCCTTATACCTATACTGATGCTCCCACTCTCTTTCTGGTTTCTCTTGGGAGTGTTTCCATAATAAATCATTTGTACACAAATGCTCATCTCAGGATCTGCCTCTGGAGTCCTGACCTAAGACAATTATCAATATAATTATCATCCTCACTTCCTCATAGTGCAAGTTGTTCGAATACCACAGTTTAAGAAAGATAATAACTGAATTTTGCTCAGGTAGACACATGTTCAAAAACTTTTCCAAACAAGGCAACTTCCCTAACTCATCTAACTACAGACAAATTGTAGGGCATAGTGAATAATTTATGTAATTACCAGAAGTATAAGAGATTTGAAATAGGTAGCATGGGCATTTCCAAAATAATTCATTTCCAAAATAATTTAATATTTTTGCTTTGTCATTACTCACTTCGTTTCTGTACTACTGAGCCCACAAAGAATAAAACACTTCCCAGCCTGTGGACACAATTCTGCCCTTTCTCATCTCCTCTCTTCCCTTCTGAGAGAGCTAGGGCTAGAGACAGGGTCTTGAGAAACTGGAATGAGGCCTCTTGCCCGAATCACCCTGGAAAAGGAAACATGATAATCAAACACCTGAGACACAAGTGCAAACACACACTAGAACTGGAGAAGGGATAGAAGAGTTTGAGGTCTTATTGAACAGATTCAGGGCCAAAACAATGAAAAACACTTCAAAAGTATCTTGGGTAATTGTCAGCCAGTTCCTCGGGGCATTTCATATGAGGCACAGAAATATTTCAGACTGTCTTAAAAGTCCAGATGCAGGGATTTTAGAGCTGAAGATCACCAAGGATGGGAGTTTACTGTATCTCACTGTGGAGTCACCACTCCTGAGGGGGACATTTAAGGATTTTAAATTAAGTAATTTGGGCCATCTCTTATTTTTGTTTCTACTCTTCTCATTGCACTAAACTCCTAGATTGGTCAGTAATTAGCTAGCAAATCTGTTGTTCCTAATTTAAGGAGAAATCAGATAAGAAACAGGGATCAGTATGTTTAATGTTTGCCTCTGCCCTGTGGGACCATATCACACCTATACTACATTACATGAGTTTTATGACAGCTTTCTCTTAAGAGGTTGTTTCAGTAAGTTGTGGCTGCCAAAAATGCAATCCCAAATATGTGAAGCAATACCATCATTATTTTTCATATGCATTTGCCTTTCATAGGGCAAAGGTGTACATTTTTTCCATTTTAAAATTAATTTGATCACTCTTTTCTCTGTCTTCTCTTTTACCAATTCTCATTGCAATTCGACTGAGTTTGAGGCCTTCTAAAAATCAAAAGGATATGCTTATGTTTTAGGCAAGATCACCCTCTACTCTGTAGCATGATTAGACTTCCTATCAAATCCACCCACGCAACTGCAACCCCATCCATTTCTTAATTGGATTTTTACATTTAAATCGATAACTATAGAGAGGATTTCTAACCACTTGCATTAGACCAGTTTTGCTTGTTTCCAAAAGATGAGGCTCTCTTGCTCTTGCCAAGGCCACAGCATGATAAATACATTGAGAAATCAGAGTGTGCACACACATACACAAATTCTCTACAAGGCCTCTTTTCTCCGTTGTCATGGTTTCTATCAAAGCCTATTACCTATGGTAATCCTATTTGGATGATGTTCTATTTGTTTGTTTGTTTGTTTGTTTGTTTTAAAAATCATTTCTGTACCTTAAAATATAGGATGTGCTGATAAGGATTTTAGAACTCTCTTCCTCAATATCTCGTTCCCTCACTCCAGCCTGCTTTTGAGCAAGTTGTTTATATCTGAACCTATTTTCTAATTTAACCCACAGATGCCTTGGATTGCTAGACCTTGAGCCTAGTAGAATGAGTTCTTCCCAAAGTCACCAATGAACTCTATATTGTTAAATGCAACGCTATTTCCCATTCGATGATTCTCATCGTATTAGACCTTCCAACAACATTCGACACAACCGATTGCTATTTCTGTCTTGAAACATGTTCTTCGCTTGGCTTCCAGGACATCATACTATTTTGCTCATTTCTTCTCAGCTTTATTGGCTTATTTCTCCTTATCTCTCTAAACCCTAAGATTCAATCCATACACTTCTTCTCTAAGAAATGACCTAAGTCATCTCATCTAGTACCATGGCTTTAAATACCATCTATATGCTGATGATCCTCAAATTTCTTTCTTCAAGTTGGGCCTCTCTCTCTCAACTCCAGACTCATATCCAAGGACTTACCTGATAACTCCACTTAGTTGACTAATAGACATATCACTCTTAACATGTCCCAAATTAGAATCTTTACACATGCACACACACACCTTTCTCCAATCTTCTCCAACTTTAATTAATTGAATCTCCATTTACAAGTTATTCAGATCAATATTCTGGCAGTATCCATAATTCTATTGTCTCTACCTTCAAAATATATCCAGACCTTGACACCATCTCACTATCAACACCCTGATCCAGTACCATTTGAATAATTTCAGTAGCCACCTCCTTACTGATCTCTATCTGCCCTGGCTCCTCTTCCATCTATTATCAGTCAACATAACATCCAGAGTGATTCTGTTAAAATGTAAATATGACCATCTCAGTCTTCAGCACAAAACCCTTCAATGGCTTCTAATGGGACTCAAAGCAAAGCCAATGTACTTTCTGTGATTTACAAGGATCTACATGGTCTGCCTTACTTCTGTGGTCTTATCTCCTATAACTCTCTTCCTTATTTCCTCCACTCTAGTAATACCAGCATCTTTACTTTATCTCACAAAAATGCCAGGCATGCCCACACCCCATAGACTTTACACTTGCTGTTCCCTCTAACCTGGATTCCTCATCCTCCAGATAGCTACAGGGCTAGTTCTCCCATTTCCTTTAGATCTTTACTTAAAACCACCTTCTCAATGAGCCTACCTTTACCTACTCTATCTAAAAATTTTCCCCCTACCCTCCTTTAATAATTATTAGCCCTTAATCACTATCAAATGTCATTTACTTTATATGTATGTATACATATGTATATATACATATATAGACACATATATATGTGTATATATGGTTTTGTTTGTTTGTTTGTTTTTACCTGTATTACTCACTAAAATGTGAGATCCATGAAGGCAGAAGCTTCTTCTGTTTTGTTCACTACTGAAATCCTAGTCTAGTGCTGGAATCATAGTAGGTAGTCACTGGGTATTTGTTGAATGAAAGTATAATGGTCAATAAATACAGAGATTGTTTTATTCAGCCCACTTCATTTACCCCAAATAAAAAAGAACGTAGGCCGAGTAAGATTTGCACTGGGAATCAGTATAAGAATGGCCACAGGAGGACCATGCTTATTACCAACACAGTATAAGATGTCAGCTTAGAACTTGTGACCTTCCAACTTTAACTTTGCTGCCATATGTATCAACCATTGGATGCACCTGATTGGGAAGAAATGTATTTCACCCAAATCATGAGTCATGTGAGGCTGCTAAAAACTTATTTTGTACTAGATTACCTTCTGAAGCCCTCAACTAACTTCCATACAGTGACCTTAGCAAATTCATTATTCAGTAATGCTGGTTGTATTAGGACCTACATCCTGGTCCCCTTCTTTGAGATATATGTAAATATGAAGATTCTTGGCCCTGATATATCAAAGAGAATTATGTGAAGTTTTGTTTTAAAATGGGATTCTTATAAATTTATGATTAGATAGGTACCACAACTTAGAGATTCAAATCCCTCCGAGTGACTCTTCTGTCCATTATTTTCCTGATTTTTACAGTTTTTCTCTTTGCCAACTCTTTTATTGCCTTCTTTTTTTGTTGTTAATATTATTTTTTTAATTTAAAGATACATAGCAGGGATTCTACAACATTCACCTGAAAGCAAGAGAAAATTAGTCAAGGAATCAAGAAGGGCCTGCCATTTTATTACTCCGTGGAGACAAAGTGAGACAACTTTTCAGAATTGTGGCAAGTTTTAAAATTTTGTTTGTTTGTTTGTTTGTTTGTTTGTTTGTTTATCTTTCTGTGTCTCTGATTTCATCATATCTAAGGCCAGGGGGACCTTCCCTTTCCATATTGTATCACCTGCAGGCTTGAAAATACCTATAGGCAGTTGTGTGCGTTAGTTTTTCATTTCGGGATTTGGGATATTACTATTAGGGTGTGGAAGATTTGTTTCATACAGGGAGTTGTGTAGCATCTTCAGGGGATCTGAGACCTAGAAAACAGCAGTCCTATTCAAGGAAGACCATGCTACCAGGGAGCCGAGTTATCAATCAATGTACCACAAAAATTAAACCGCCTCTTATAACAGCAGTTGAAGCACTGTGGGCAATGAATTCTTAGGGGGTAGCAAAACAGATGAAATCCAGTCATCACATTTTACAACAGATCTGCTGCTTGATAAAGTACAACTGGAGAGCAGACTGTTAGCAATAAGGCCATTTCTAAGAATAAAATGAAAGTTTGTAAAAGATCCACTTGAATTATTAACCCCAAAAAGTAGCTGGAGAAGAAAATGGCTGCTGGTATCACTGGCTTTTCTCCTCATGTGTATTATTAGAACAAAGGGAGGCACAGAAGACCAGGGGAAAGAAGTGAAAGCAAATTTCCTTCCGACATAAGGAGGCACATTTTCACGCAGTGCCTCATAGATACATAGAGAGGCCACCTACCAGGTAAAGAAAAACACTGCGGCCATTGTGAAAGCAAGCAGATGCCAAAGCAGGGGAAAACGACATTCATTTTTACAAAGCACCAAAGTACTGTCTCTTTTTATGCTTGCAAAAGCATTCCTTTAATACCAAGTGGACACATCTAGCCTTTACTTTACTTTGCCCCTCTGTAGATTTCCACTCCCTGCTCCCAGATGCCCCAATTCAAATTCAGTTTAAAATTCGAGCCATGATAGAGGTCACAAGGAAATAGCCAAGGTGACCATTAACATCTCCTCCCTTGTTCCAACTCTACAAACGGAGGATGAGTTAATATGGAAAAACAATATTAATGTTTTTCAATTCAATATTTTCCACCACATTAATAATGAGATTTGAAATCTTTTATCCAAAACGAAGTGAAGAAACATATTAAACAGGTCACAGTGGTCAATGTTTTTCTTTGATGTCATATTGTGTAGGCAAATACCTCCATGTTGTATGGAGACAAACAGATGCATTCTGACTCCAAGAAATAAAATGCTTTGTTGTGGAATGTAGTCCAGGGGAGGATCACAAGCACTGAAGATCCTGGGATATCATTTGGCCTTTTGTTCTACAGAAAGTTGCTCTCAGGACCTGTCTACGTCTTCCTTTTCAAGTCCTTTCAGTAGAAAATCCCAGTTTTCTTTAAAGAGCGTACATGACCTTTCAGAACATATATGTCCCATCGACCATAAATACTGTTAATAAGCAAAGTCAATATTTTCTGTTTATTTTGTTGCTAAAGATGCATTCTTTTGTTACATAAAACAATTGAATGTAATATAAATTTAATATTTAGGACTGTTAAGGATTTAATTGTCCATTTAAAAGAGAGGGGAGTAGGGCTTACACCTCAAATATTATAGGTCTGATCAGGGCACTTCAAGAAAGGCAGTAAGAGAACCAAGATAAGAAAAAAAAAGAAAAGATGCTAGGACATGCTTAGCCTAAAAACCTAAAGGGTGAAAGGTATATGTTCAATGGTTACAAAAATCACCATGTGTAAATAAACTTGTTCATCAAATTCTGAAATAAGAGAGAGGACTACAGTACTTGAAAGAAGTAGTTTAGAATTGAATTATTGCAATTGTTTGTTGTAATTTTTTTCAGTAAATTTTGCATACTGCAAGGTGAATATAGATTTAGAAAGTCAGTTTTGTTGTTGTTGTTGTTGTTTTATAAAGTTGTATATATGATCCAAAAGATTTGGGTAAATTTATTTGTGTTTATTTACTTTCTTCGAAACTTATTGAATGATCACTTAAGATTTGTATACTCTATTGCATCTAAACTTTACCCTGAAAGATAAGAAAAGTAAAAGGTACTGAATTTAGTTAAAGATATGCATGATACAGTATTTCAAAGTAAAACATCCACATGTCTGCTACTTACTTGAAATGTATCAAAAAATAAGATGGACTGATAGATGGATAAATAGACATGTGATACAGCAAGTATATTAAATATTAATTACAGAATTGTGCTGGTAGATCTATGAGTGTTCACTGGAATTAATAGTCTTTCAACTTTCCTATATGGTTGAAATTTTTCATAACAAAATATTGGAAAAATACAACTTGTTTGAAGATTTGAATTTCCTACAAATTAAAAGTATTTTGCAGCGGGAAAAGCTTAGGTTTTTATCTCTCAAAATATCCTCCTTTCTTGAAGTATAGAAGGAAATAATCAGAGAAGTAACACTACTACATAGCATGGATGAAGAACCCATTTTATGACACAGACATATGTCTTATGTGTTTTAGATGATTTGACTGTAGACTTCAGATAGACTTTTAATTAAAAAGAAAACTGAAGTGGATAAATCAAGGATATTTGAATATATGTACAATCCCTGGAGCCCTGAGACTTTGTTAAAGACGTTTTTTTGCTTGTTGTGCAAAAAAATTGGAAAAGCTCATAAGTGCACAGTGAAGAAGGAAGAAACTGTATAATAATCCTACCACCAAAAGAAAATCACTGTTAATAGTTTGAGAAATTTATTTCCATTTCTCTTTCTACATTTTTACAAGAGTTAAAATGGTAAATATAATATTTCTGTATAGTTAAACATGTTTCATGTGAATAAACATTTTTCCATACATAAATTTAAGGATGACATGATGTCATTTTAAATGAGTATGCCATATTTTGCTATGGAAATATGGGCATATAGGTTGTTTTAATTTTATTTTGCTGTAATAAACAATGTTGGAAAGAAACATCGGGGCAAAAAGCTCTTTACATGCTTATTATTTTAGGACAAAGAAGTACATGTTTAGCAGAGCATCTCAGCTGGCCTATAGGTTAAGAATAGTCCCCGTGTGCTCTTGACAGAGTGCCATTATTGCTACAGACAGGTGAATGGATAAACCACTGTGCTGTGGAGGCCCTCTTTAAAAGCAGTGGACCGAGACAATAAGGTATTTTCATTCCACAGAAGGAAAAGTTGTAAGCCAAGGAGAGACCCTCAGAAATGGGAATTCATAGCAAAAGAACTTAAAGTCAATGTATCCTGTAGGCAAGAGAACCTGATGCCTGGTGAGAAAAGATTTGTATCTCTCCCATTCTCTGCCTCAGTAAATGACTCATATCTAGTAGTGTACTAGAGCCAGCAGACACCAGCTGGTGAGAGCCAATTGGTAAATAATATTCAGGAATTCTGCAAACCAGTTTGTTAACTTGAAACAGGCCATGATGGGAGTACTTACAGCATGGAAAACAGCAAATGCCACATATCAGAGCTTTGTTTTTGTTTTTGTTTTTGTTTTTCTTGGAGATCTGGTTTACCAGCTCACCACAGCTCAAATCCAAAGCTCCTTTACTGATTTCTCTCCAAAATTTCAGACGCATTATTGCCAACTATATCAGAACATCTCTCCTCAAAATCATTAGGTTTAAAAGAGAACTCATCATATTGTCTTTCAGGTATGATCGCACTGATGTGTTCTATACTTCTGTTAACAATTTGCCATCTTGCCAAACACCAAAACTCAAAACCTCACATTAATATTTGACACTTAGCTCAATGATAACATGAAGGAAAAGGGGGAAAAAAAGAGGAGTTATTCAGGTGGCGTTACTTTCTTAACATATTATGTTGACCCTGTGATAAGCTCTTTCCAAGCATCCTCACAACATCTCTTGAAAGAAGGTATTATTTCAGTTCTTCAAAGGGAAAATTGAAGTTATGTTAAATACTCCAACTTTCATAGCTATAAGTTTCATAACTAAAGTTTCAATCCAGGGCCTCTGAGTTAAAATCCACTCTCAAATCTATATGCCATGTTTCTGATCAGTTGATAAATTCTGTCTTTTAGAACTTTTTTCATTGTTTTCGTGGAGATATTATTTACATACAACAAAATGCACAAATCTTAAACATATATTTACACGTTGGCAAATGCATACTTGTTACAACTCACACTCCTAGCGGAATATAGGCCATTTCCATCACATCAGAAAGTTTCCTTCCTTCTTGTTCCCATCAATCCCCGCAGGGAAAGCAACCACTGCTTTGCTTTATCTGGTCACAAAAGAGTTCAGTCTGTTCTAGAACTTCATGTAAATAAAATCATACAACATGTACTCTTTTGTAGAAGGCTTCGTTAATGCAGCATTTTGAGAATAAGCTATATTGTTTGTATACATCAGTATATTGCGTCTTTATTGCTGAGTAATATCCTGTTGTATGTATAAATCAATGTTTGTTTATCCACTCTTTAACTGATGAATGATATGAATAATTGACTATTATGAATAAGGATGCTAAGAACATTATTGAGCAAGTATTTTTATTGACATATGTCTTCACTTCTTTTGGGTAAAAGATAAAAGTATAAGTGCTCACCCATGGCTTAGTTGTATGTTTACTTATATAAGAAAACCTCAGACTGATTTCCAAAGTGATTTTTTTCATTTTATATTCCAACTAGTAGTATATGATAATTCCAGTTGCTTCACATCCTTGTCAACACTTAGTATTACCGGTCTTTTTAATTTTAGGCATTCTAGTGAGTATGTGGCAGTAATTCAATGGCTTTAATTTGCATTTCCCTAATGACATTTTCCTAATGCCTTACAAGTAGACCTAGACATCAAAGAAAACACAAGAGTATCAGAAGTACATCTTTATGACCTTAGAGTAGCTGAAAATTCCTTTGGCAGGATCCAGGAAGCACCAACTTTAATATATATGTATATATGTATGTATGTATGTATGTATGTATGTACGTACATACATATATATATATATTAGTGTATTTCATCAAAATTAAAACCTTAAGAAAATGAAAACAAGCTCTATACTGGAATAAAAACATACATATAAAGGACTTATATCCAGACTATATAGACAACTCTTTCAACTCAAAAATTAAAAAAAAAAAAATACAGTGGGAAATTATGGGCAAAAGACTTGAACAGGTACTTCACAAAGGAAGATAAACAATGGCCAAAATGTACATGAGAAAATTCCTCATAGCACTTCATCTTTACCTTTTTTAGAAGTCAATCATTTCTTTATTTCGTACAGTTTATATATGTGTAACTCCCAACTCAAATTGTAAACCACTTGAAAGAAGAATGAACATTTGAGACATCTTTGTACCCTCAGGGTATACATAGATGTAGAGATAGGATAGGCTCACAAATATTTGTAAATGGCTCACCAAATGAATTAACAATGCATATATTAAGACATTTCAGCTGGCCATTAATATCGTAAGCAAAACAAAGCAGTAATATTAGAGCAGTGCTAAGAGAAAAAGATAGAGAACAGATAACAAGAGGAATGAGCCTCAGAGGTAAAATAAAAAAAAAAAAATTCCCACAGACAGATGAAATGACATTTTAAGTGTTACTGTAAAATATAAGAGGAAATAGGGTTAGTAGAATAAAACGACAAAGATAACGTGAAACCAAGCTCCCCCAAAATAAGACATCTACTCTTTTGCATGGGCAACCCATCTCTGTGTGGGTAACTTTGCATCTATGAAAGCCCAAGGGAAGCTATCAGACCAAAACAGGAAGCTGTGCATGTACTCTCAGGCGGAAGTCACCAAGACATGCCTCCTGTGTACTCTGATGTGCATCCTGCTTGCCAGAAAACTGAGATTCCTTATCAAAAAATAGACCCAGAAATTGCAGATGGCGTCATTACTGCATCATAATAGTGTTTTCAGATTCAGGTGACACCTTGGAATGGCCACTTTACCATAAGTTTAACTCCTATAGGGCACGTCCCCTCTGAAATAAAATTTGTTCACTGAGGCACTTGTAAATGACTTATGTGAAACTAGCTCATTTCTATGATTCATGAACTACTGTTCAATATTTACGGTATCCCTGGAAGAAATTTTCTAGAACTAGAGGTTTAATCAGAAGATCTTCATAATTATTTTAAAATAATAATGTACTTTCTATTCCATATAATGACCTCAAGAACCAGATCTTTTCAGGAAAAAGAAATCACTGAATATATTTTAATGACCTTATTTCTCCCACAAATTTCAAACCAATTTGTATAAATCATCCAATTCCTAAGTTAAAAAAAAAAAAGATTTTTTTTTTCTTTCCTGATCAGAGCTTTGGCACATGTAAAAAATTCTGACCAATAGTTTTCATGGGTTTTCTTTTTTGAGATTTTCAAGAGGAAATAAAAGCAACCTTACTGAATAAATTAAATTGCATTTCAGGACTACAGCAGTAAACTAGAAGATTAGAGGGACACTCTGGGTGAGACTCAAATAGGTCCTGGGAAAAGAAGGAAAAATGGAAGTGTAAAAAAGAGAAAGAAAGAAGAGTTAAAGGATTTGCAACACCCAAAAAAATGACATCCCAGAACTGGTAAAGTGTGTGTGTGTGTGTGTGTGTGTGTGTGTGTGTGTGTGTGTGTGTGTGTGTGTGTTTATGGAAGTGGAAGGGTAGGTATAAGAGAGTTAGAGAAAAGAAAACTTTAAATGAAAGTCATAGTTTTGTCAGGAAAACCTTGGAGGTTAAACATATTTATCTCTATCTGAGTAAAATATACCCAGATAATTAGCAGAACTCCTTAATTAATATGAACTCAGCCAAGATGCCACCTCAGAAACATTATTCTCCGAATGAGTAGAACCATCTAAAATGCACTCACATGCATACACACACACACACACACACACACACATTTTAACACCAGACCTGAAACCATAGTAATAGACATGACAGAAGGAGAAGGTGAGAAAAGCAAAATGCAGAGTACTCTTAAACGTGTTGGCTGGACATACTTAGAACCTAAAACCACTCTCTTGAAGTCTTAAACGTCTTTCCCCAAGTTTTCTCAGTGAAAGGCTGAAATTGAAAAATGCCTGCGGCCAGGGTTAGAAGAAAACAAAAAAATGAATGGTTCAAAGTGCTAGAATGAAATCAAAGGAAAGGCAAATTCGTTCCAGCTATTGCATTCTTTGTCTTTCCCACCTTGTAAATAGACTGAGGATACCTGCTGGAGGCTCCTCTGCTTTCCTTGACTGCCAGCTCTCGGGGCAACGTTGACTTAGATTTTTCAACAAATTTGATGCGTTCCTATAAAAGATACATGTATATCGTTTTTTAGATCTGTCACATTTTTAAATGCTGAAAGAGAGCCTATTATTTAAAGCATCCCCCTAGTTTTTATATGTCTAAGTTCCAATTTGGCATTTTGGACTTTTATAAAATGCGGCACATGAGAATAGTATTCCGTTTCAGAATCAGTGAATGAGTTTGCTACACCAGAATGTCAGCCTTCAGCATGTTATTTTTGTATTTTAATTCAGATCCTTTATGTGACTATCCATTTCTAATTTGAATTTTGCTGGGTGGTTTAAAGCTTTTAAGTTCTTTCATATCTATTCTTTAAGATGCTTAGTTTAGCATCTTACATTTTCCCGCCAGGGTTTTCTTTTTGCATAATTCTTTGGCACCCCAGGCAGCAGGCTCGGAAACAGTTGTTGGGCTTTCTGTGGCCCCCAAACTCTCCCAAGGAATATGGGCAACTTGGGAGCATCCTGAAGGATTTGGTGCCTGGGGTAATGTGTGCTGTTTGTTTAGTGAATTAGCACCTCAGAAAAGATCGTAAAGAAGGTGTTCCTTATGGCATGGAGCACAAAACTAGGAAGCGTAGTCAATCTGTTTCAGCACTGTTTGGTGCTCTGTCAGCACTATCCAAATTTTAGACTCTGGTTTAAAATTGACAACCTTGATGTTTTTATCCAGGGTTTGCAATGTTTGAGGATACAATTTAGAAGATGTCAGCTGGAATCCATGATCTTGGAGGCACTTTTCATGAGACAGTGGTTTATTTGGTCATGGATGATTCTAACTCTTGTCTTATTCTTTTGTGTCCTCTTGCAGGAATGTGGGGTACATTTTCCAGAGATCTCAGTTCTGATGAGGATTTTTTTTTTAATTCTATGCTTTAGCAATAAAACTATAATGACTATTTGAAGATCTAAATATATGAAACATAAATGATGAGGACACCTGCATCATGGTAGTACCAATAATAGCTACCAGCTATGCAGTGCTAAGTAGGGCGCAGCCACAGGACTGAGCTATTTACATACATCTAATCTATAAAACGATGCTATGACTTAGGTACTATTATTTATATTTTACAGATAAACTAAGCCTTTAGATTGCTAAAAAATATATATATCTTTCCCCTTGACTCCAAAGCCTAAGTTTTTGACCATTACACTATACTGCCTCTCTCTGTAATACACTGAAGTATACTTTGAAAAGTATAGCATTCTATACATGTCAGGTGGTATTATTGTGGCTGCTGGAAAAGAGTCTTAATCTTGCACTATTCTTATTGCTACTATCTAAAGAAAGAAATTCCTTAAAGTGGTTTGAATTGTACAGCTCTCTTTGTGAGTCATTTAAGCAAGTGTAGTTATATCTGAGAACTAGGTGTAGTAATACTTCAAAACTAGTGTTTTACAATTTCAGGAACTCAAGATATGGGCCATGGTCATCAGAAGCTGCTGCTATCTACTTCTGAGATTGAAGAAGTAAAAGCCTTGACAAAAAAATAGCAAACAAAACAACTACTTCAAGGCTGATGAAAGCCTGCCTTGTATGCACATATTTTTCTGCTGCAGTTGCAAAGAAAATGTTTGAATTCCAAAAGCACTTCAGAATGAGTCCATCTATCTGCTCCTTGGAAGACACCTATATGTTAAAATCTCTAAGGAAAAGAGCTTATTTCTGTGACACCACAAGTTAAAGACATCCGTTTGCATTATTCATCACTATTGTTATGAAGTGAGATATTGATGGAAAGTCAAAGTTCAAGACCTGTGAAGCAGAAAACAGTGTGCTTAGTATAGTCATACACGACATGATGACATTTCAGTCAATGATGGAGCACATATACCCCAGTGGTTCCATAAAATTATAATGGGGCTGAAAAATTCCTATCACCCAATAACTTTGTAGCCAGCCATCCCACTGTTGTTGCACAATGCATTACTCCCATGTTTGTGGTGATGCACTGCCAGTTGTGTAAAAGTATAACACATTCAATTGCAGTAGTTGACTATACCATCTAGGTTTGTGTAAGTACACTCTATGATATTTGCACAACTGCAAAATCACCTAACGATGCATTTTACAGGGTGTATCTCTATTGTTAAGCAGCGCGTGACTATACTTTGGTAACACTCCTCTAGCTTATGCGGATATGACATCTTATAGTTTAAGGATTATTATTTTCTGATATATCTCTATTAAAAAAATATTTATCAGACTTTCCTGAAAAAGAAGTACACATCACTATTGAGACATGAGGCTGCTTTTGCTAACAAGTTGATAATTTGGGCAGCAAGAAGCAATTGCAAGTTATCAATAATTGCTTTGTTAAACAAACAGATTCCAGCAATTTCTCCCCAGTAAAATATTGCTTTCATAACATCAATCTTTTAGCTGAAAAAAGGAATTAATCTGTTGTTGAGGCAACTAAAGTGATCTTAATTATAGCTGTGTATTTGCTCTCATCCATAGATTAGGGGAACTATTTTGTTGATCTCAATGGATTCTTGAATTTGCAAGATTTTCTCCCTCTCTCTTTATTTCTCTCAATTTTACAAGAATCCTCAGGCCTGAGCTACTGTAGTAAATATCTTTTAAGGCATTCAAATATCTTCCCCCTTTACTATCATCAGTAAGCACTGCTTTGGAGCAGGCACAACAATAAACAGCCCTGCCAATTGAGAGGGAATGTCAATATATACTTCTCAATAAGTTGAGATACCTGTGATCACACACCTTCAGGAGGGAGCAGATGGGGTGCGTTTGGGTGAGAAAGGTGAATATGCGAACTTGGTGACCATCCAAGCCAAGAGTAGCTCAAGAATGGGAATTGGAAAATAAAACAGAGCTACGGTGCATAACTGATTTCTACTCATTTTTGTTTTTTAAATTCTTATTTAAAAAATTAACAGAAAAACTGTCCATGGTATCCCTTTTTAGCATTCTTATTTTGCTGTGCCCTGAAGAAGGCTAATTTATTGTTTTATACAATTCTAACTTGTTTTATGTTATTACCAATTTATCTTATTGTATTTTAAATTGTTCTCTTCTTTGTCCTGAAGGAGAAACCTTGAAAATTTAAACCTTTCCGAGGACAACATGGCAGAGAATCCATGATAAGTTTTGTAACTTCTATCAACCTATATCTACAGATGCAATTTGAAAAATCAGCATCCTATATAAATTATTATTTCTGAGTCAATGAGAAAAAGGGTTTGACCAATTAGTAGACGTGTCTTTGCCTTTAAAACACTGTGGGAAAGTCCTTAATGATTTTTAACAGAAATAGCTAATGCATTGGTGTGTGTGTGTGGGTGTACACATACCCTCACATGCACGCATACATGCACATCCTTTAGGTTTCGGTTAGAAGCCATGATGAGAGTTGAAAATTAAAACTAATAGGCAAAGTCTCAAAAGTCTAAGTATTGTTTCCAGTTTGAATCTTAAAGAAGGGTTTGAGTGGTTTGTATGCTATCTAAAATGGTTTGTTCATAAATAATGAATGTTAGAAAAGCAGAATGCCTAAAGTCCCTTTACATCCGAAAGGAAATTTATGATCCTTTCAAAATTTTAAATCATTTCAGGCTGTGTAAAAAAAGAATACCTTTAGGTATCATTCTTGACCTAAGTTCTACTCTGGCAACTTGCAAAATTATATTCCATACAAAGCAGATTTAATCAACCTTGGCACTACTGATATTTTGAAGCAGATACTTCTTGTTATCAGGTGCTATTCCCTGAATTATAGGATCTTTAGCATTATTCTTGGTCTCTACCCACTAGATTCTAAGAGCAACTCCATCAGCTATTTCAGTTATGAATCCAGGAAGTCTACAGGGGGTATTTTTTACCATATAGAAAACAGGATTAGCACAGTCTATAGAGGTAAAGATTTCTTAGGTAAAAACTGTATTGAGGAGCACTAATCAGGAGCATTTTTTATCTGAAGTAGAGAAAACGTCATACTAGACATTTTGTTGAGAGAAGAAAATGTTTATGGCCTTTGAAGGGAGCTATATCTCAGAAATAATTTAAATAGATTTCTGTGCCTATCATAAATGTCAAAATACCTAAAGGAAAATCTATAGGCAAATGTAATGTTGAGTGGTATAAATTAGTTCTAAAAAATTTCTGTTAGACAAAATGTCAGGGAGAAATGAATGCTGCAAGAGCCATTCTTGAAAAAGTTGAGCTTTGGATTTCTAGAAATATTGTATGTGCAAAATAAGTTATGCTGTTCATGGTGTATGACAAAATGGTTAGAAAGAATTTTGAAATTATAAAAATGAGGCTGCAAGACTACAGTTCTGAACTGTAGCTAATTTTTTAAAAGCTCAATGGATTAAGTCAAACATATGCTGCTGGGTTCTTACTTTTGGCCCTAAATGGTTCACTTTGGGCCACGGTGTATGCAAGATCTACACCAGTGGTTCACAAACTCTAGGGTGCATCAGAAGTCCCATGGGGGCTTGTTGAAAATATGCCATGTGGACTCACACCCAGACATCATGATATTCCGAGTGGAATCAGGAAATTTCTACTTTTAAAAACTATTTCAAGTGATTCTGATGTAGATAGTCAAAGATGATACTTTGGGAAACAGTTTTATGAACCCAAAAGAATGAATTCACAGGCTCTGCTCTGAGTATACCAAAAGAAAATATCTAAATGTTATTTTCAAAGTACAAAAATGCCACATAATATCCAACATATCACTTTGCTGAAGAAAACGTACAATTTGCTTTGTTTCCAAGGAAAATGCATAAAACTCATTATGTGCGTGTGTGTGTCAGCATTCTGTACTGATGTCCCTGATGCTGTTGGCAGCTCTGTCTCAGATGTAGAAATATGAAGGTCTCAAATTCACTAGCAGACCCAGGAAGATGGCTCCAGACCAAAGCTGCATTTTTCTCCCATCATGTATTGCTAATTCCAAATAAATGTATAAGATTACTCGTGAATTTTTTGATGCAAAGAAAATCTATGTATTTTTTTCTAATAGAATATACTTAGAAAAATTAAGGAAAATTTTAGTTCACTTTGAAGAGTTTATTTTTGGCAAAAGGAGAAATGTTCAAACATCCAGCTTTCAAATACAGTAGAAGAGTACACATTTCATGTTTAAGGATTTTGCAATAATTCAAATGTAAAATAGTATATCAATCTTCCAAACTTAGCATCTTGGTTTTGTTTATTTTTCTGTTAGTAGAAATGTTACTACATTTAGTAAGTACAAGTGTTTCAAGTGTTCTCTTTTGCATCTTTGCTTTGTTGACTTTATTTCTCTGTCTGAAATGCCTTCTCAATACCTTCTTCACTTAACTAAATTCTGCTTTTGACTGAGACTCAGCTCAGACTCCACCTCTCCAGAAGGCTTTCCCTGAAATGCTTCTCAAGCCTATCACCTTACCATCTTGATTTAGACATTTCTCCCAATGCAGCCTCATAGTAGCTGGTCCTTCCATCAGTCAGGATACTGTGTCTCTGATATCCGCTGCCCCTCTGCCTCCACCAATAACCTATGAGTTCAATGAGATCAAAAGTGTCATCTTGTACGCTTCTATTTCTGAGGCTGAACAAATAGTTAGGACTTAAAATTTATCCGCGTAAATTTTAGATTGGATTTTAGAAATTAAAAATTATTTACTATAATGTAAATTCTGGTGAAGTGGAAGGTTGGTGCCTGAGTGTTAGTTGGGTGTATTAAAAAAATAGGTCATTAGTTGCAAGACGTGTAATGACATCAACAAAAGCAAACATATAATATATCACACACACACACACACGCAGCAGCAAACAGGTACTTCGACATATAACTAAAGAGTATTAAGACATGCTATGTTTAAATGCTGCAAAGTTACATGGTGATTAGAATTTACACTGCTACACACACACATTCAAAGGTAATGAAGTTTTCTGACCCTTTTGTTTATCTGGCACAGCACCTAGCACAGAGCTGATCAAACATTCATCTTTTTATTTCCTTTGGTCTTACTAATAGAAACAATCTACTATTATTCTTTGAGGTAAGTGTACAAATTCTCCTAACAAAAATAAGAACACAAATAACTACTTGATTTTTAAAGGAAAAAAAAAAGCATAAAATTATTTCCTTTTGTTGATTTATTTATTTAAAATACAACTCCATCACTTAATTAGTATGCTTATTTGGGTACAATTTTACATTTGTTTTTACTGTTCAAAACTTTGGTTTTTAAAAAAAGTATAGATTGCTTATTTGTTTTGTATTCTTTTCTCCCACTGCAAGTTGAGCTGTACAACACCAAGCGAACTGTGATTAACAAAATGAGTTTTGCTTTTAATCAATTAAATTAAAAAGTTGGCACATGAAGCTTGTAGCTCCTTAAAATAATGACTAAATAAAGAAGAGGAAGTTTAATATTTAACACAGTAAGACAATAATCAGAAAGTAATAAAAACAGACATCTTTAAATAGATAAAAGTGACTAACCTATATAATATATAAGATTTATTCCAATAACCTCCAAAATTAATATCTCATGAAAGAGAGAGTGCAAATCACTGTACCTTATTCAGTGTTCAGATTGAACCTGCTGTCTGAGTATAAAGTTGTCACTGCAGAGGCATTTATATCCTCAGCAAATAAAGGTTATTCAGGTGTGAAGATGAACACACATGGAAAGAGAAAACGTGTCTGTATCTCAAATGAAAAATTATTCATTGAATCGAAAAAAAAGTTCAAATATTTTGAGCCCTACAGTTTATCATTCTTAGAAATCATGAAGCCTTATGATTTCAAATACAATCCACCTCGAGATGTGAGTGAAGATACATTTGATCTTTTCATGGGTACAATGCCCGTATATAGGACTTTTTTAAAAAGGAATACTTACATATTAGATTCTGAGATAAGCATGCGCTAACATGTTAATGTAAGTTATTCTAAAAGAAGTAGTTAGGTGTTGATGTGGAAGTATATTTTAAGGAACATGCTGGAGTAATGTGAATTTGGTATTTTGCTGAATCAAAATAATCTGCCAATTTAAGTAGAAGATAAATCCTCATTTCCCTATAAAAACAAATTTCCCTTTGCAGAATACTTAGGACAATAGTTCATAAACCCTATCTACTGATTCACCTCTTTCATGTCTTTGCTCAAATGTTTCTTAATCAATGAGGCCCATCTTGAAGACCTATTTAAAATTGAAATATCCCGTCACTCTCTTGACACCCTTTAGCTTGTTTTTTCCCACTCTTTTCATTGCACTTCTTTCTATATAATTTATGTACTATGTTTATTCCTTGCTCTGTTTCCCCACACAAGACTGTAAACTGAAGTATTTTATCTGATTTGCTCAGCGATCTATCCAAGCTCCTAGAACAGTAGCTGGTATAAGGTGAGCACACACCAAATATCAGTTGACTTTCAGTGAATTCATGTACAGTCTGAAAAAGTAAAGAACATGTTTAGTAAAAATCACTTCCCTAATGTATAGAAGCTGAACTTAAGTACTACTTGGCATCAATTCACATTACACATTTCAAGCAATTTTTAAATTGTACTACAATAGTCAGAATATTGTTTTCAAATGTATTTTTGCTAATATAAATATGCCTGAGACTTCTGTACATTATAGTGTAGAAACAGTTTTTTGTTTGTTTGTTTGTTTGTTTGTTTTGGCATTTTACAGACAGAGATATGCATCTATGGAGAAACTCCATTTTACAAGAATATTTTAACAAAACACAAAGTCTGACAAAATCGTGTTCATTTACAGCTAAAATTTTAAATGGGAAAACTCTACCTTAAGTTGGGCATTAGAAAACTTTTGAAAGAAAACAATTGAAAGGCATTTTCATAATACATTGTTATGCACCCATTTCCTTGATGATCTCATCCATCTCCATGACTGATCTACTGCCTCTGTACTACTTACTCATTCACTTAAATTTCAACACCTGCTCCACATCTGCCTTGTCAGGATGACCTCAGTGCCTTGTCATACATAGGACTATGAGCAGAGCAAGCACTTTTATTACTTTTATTACTACACTTTTATTAAATTTTTCCAGTGCTTACTTTTCTAGTCAGAGAAGTCTGACCTTGTCTGTAAATTCTACTACTATAGTAATTGGATTATCCTTGACCTAAGAATTCCCCTGCTCTTCCAGAGAACATTGTCTTCTTCAACTACCCAACATATACTTGAGGAGGAACTTTAGAATCCACCATGGAATTTAGAGAAGAATTGTTTCATCCACTCAATATCACTTCTGGCTATTTGGGTTCATAATTTAGAATTTATCATGATTCCTTTCCACTAATATTCAAGTACCCAAACAATCCTAATATAGTTTCATCTTCTAGTAGCCCCATAATCTGTCCACTATACACGAAATATGTGGTTCTTAAATCCATATAGCACATAACAGTGAGCTTGTAGAAATGCCCTGGTAGTTCTCTCCTGGACTACAGTGTGATTAAGAAAAAAACAACAAAACAAAAGAAGATACAAAAAGGTGATCATTTTGGTTGTTAGTTAATGGTGTAGATCTTATATAGGCTCTCATTCCATTTTCAAATAAAAGTTCATATAGGGAAGGTATGTGGTCAGGTATAGCATGCATGCACCTTTTCCTGTCTCTGTTGCCATTGCAAAAGCTCAGGTGATAATGATTCTTCTGGACTACAGCAATCAACTTCTAAATGGCTTCCCCCTTCCAGTTTTATCCTTTTCCTTTGCCTTCTCCAAAGTATTGACAAAATTACTTTCCAAAAACCTAATATCTTGCTATCTTCATATTGCATATGAAATAAAATCCAAACTCCTTCGGAAAGTCTATAGAAAAGAGCCTTAATGACATGGCCGCAACTTTTCGTTCAGACTACTCCTCTCTCCACTGTCTCCTACCTTTCCCTCTGTGTTGAGATGTTCATGATGTCCCATTTGTTTGAGAGCTCTATGTGTCTGCTTTGTCCATCCAGTGACTAAAATAGTAACTGACACATACTAAACACACACACACACACAGATTTTAGATGTTTGATGAAAACTTTCAACATCCCTCCATTCCAAATAACGGGGATTTGGGGGTAGGGGTGAAGGAATATGTTCATCACAGCATTGGAAATACAGGAAGATTGCAACCAGCAATTGAGCTTGGTCAGAAATCTGAGGAAGATATACACATTGTTGTACAACATCTGTGAAAAGCTCCTATAAATTATTATGATTTTCAATTATTTAGGAAAATCCATTTTTTAGCATGGATAAAACTGATGAAGAAATTAGTGACCTGGAAGATAAGTGATTCTCTCATAGTATACTGAAAGGATAAAGGTGTGAACAGTTTGAGGAAACCATTAAGAAAAATAAAGATAGATTTAGAAGTTTCTTTCTATTTAATATGAATTCAATAAGAAGGAATAAAGAAGATGCAAGTTTGAGTAGTTAAAAAATAATAGAAGAAAATTCCCCTGAGCTAGAAAAAAAAAGATGCAAATTTTTTGTTTGAAGGGGCTATCAACTGCCAAGCTGGAATGTTCTCGACTTAGTGAAAATTCAACTTCAAAGATAAAGAGAAAATCATAAAAACTGAAATCACAGAAATATGAAGAGTTTCCTTCAGCTTCAAAGGAATGGAGTTAGAATGAGAATACAGATGTTTCATCTGCAAATCTGAATGCTAGAATGGAGATTCTATTCTCAGATTCTAAGATTAAATTATTTTGAACATATAATTCTATATCCAGCAAAATAATCAATCAAGTGTAAGAGAAAAAGAAAAAATTTAGGGGTATAGGAAGACTCAGACAGCTTAAAATCCAAAAACTTTTTCTATAAGAATTCCTTAATGCAATGCTCAAAGCAACAAATACTGTATATCATAAAAGAAAAAGCATAAGATAAAAGAAAAAGTAGCAAAAAAAGCAGTTAAATTTTTGAATTGCTTAAGTGACCATTATTGACTAAGACATTTAAGAAAAAGCTGTAATTTTCATTCCATAGAAATTCCTAAATTCCTAAGTAAAATAACAACAAAGCAAATTCTTAAAAATAACAAATAAAAAAGCATAAAATAAGAAAATATTACATTATATAATTATTTTACTAATATTTTGGTAAATGTAGAAATCTAAATTTTAGAACCCTAGATTCTAAATTCCATGTATTCATAATCATAGATGGTAAAATAAATTATATCTTTTATCTTCACTAACCTCTAACTGAAATTTAGCATGACCTTCAATTATAACTCTTGGCAATAAACATAGTGGCAATAAACATAGCAATACCTGTGACTTTCACCAGTATAAATCACAGAAATGTTTAAATCACTTTTTAATTGGTGCAGGTATGTAAAAATATCATTTATGATAGTCATTAGATCAGCCTGTACATTGCACACAATCTCCAAGTTCCTGTCTACAGATGCTCCTACAAATGAGCTGACCACCCCCTAAGGCACTCTCTCACTGGTGACTCCTCTGCCTGTTTTACTTTCTAATATTCTTATCTACCTCTGTTCATCAATACTTGAAGAAAGGTAAGCTTTTCCCCTTACTTAAAGGTTTGTGAATCTGGACAGTCGAAATGAGAATTTTTAACTCTCCATAAGACAGTATGATGTTTTGCAATACAGATAACTACGTGAGCTACAAGTATAAGCCTTGCAAGTTCAAACAAATCACATGATTGAGATAAATGTTCAAATATTATTTAAAGTAACTTATTAGTATTCAGAGATTGTGCAATGATATAGGCCATGCATGTTACAAGTTCTGAGTAACAGAGCAGGTTTTGTGCATTTTTATTCCATGAGAATACTGAGCTTATTGAAAATAACATTGTGAGAACACCATAAACAAAATATAGGGGGAGGGAACCTACACACATTATTTGTAGGAAGACACAGAAAGTCATGTGACTCTACTCACACTAAGAGGCAAATTCCAGCAAGGACATTTTTAAAAAATGATTCTAAAAAGTGGTCCATAGAGTTCATCAATTGCCAAAGGGTCCATTCATTGAAAATAAAAAAAAGTAAAGAATACCTGATCTAGATCAAGTAGATGTTTTCTAAGATAAAAATTATCAGAATTAACTAGAGAAGTGGGGAAAACTGGAATAGATCAATAATTACAAGAAAATCTAAAGGGCACTCTATGATACACACACAACACACACACACACACACACGCACACGCACACGCACACACACACATACACACCCCATCACCCTTACTACTATCAAAGACCTGTGTCAAAAATGCTGCTACCAAATTTTCAAGGAACAGATTATTCCTTTTATTTACATCCTTGAACATTTAGAAAAAGGAAAAAACAAAAGAAAGTGTCCCAATTTATTCTACAAATCAAGTAAAATAACCCTGATACCAGGACTAAGAAAAGTATATATACAAGGAAAACCATTTAAGCAATATTACTTATAAATATGCACAAATTTCCTAAATGAAATAATAACAAAGCAAATAAATTTTCTCTAGTATAGCAAGAAAGAAGAAGCAGAGAACAGATATACAATTGAGAATGTTTGTAAATTGGTATATGAAAACTGAAGTTTCGGTTTTCTCTAAATTATGAGAGAAAAACTGGAGGGGATTGGGAGAATCTGACGTTTGAAGGAATGGAGGCAGTTTAACATAATCGTGGCAGAAAGTGGGAGGGTTATTTAACTAGAAAAATTATTAGGATTGCTAGGTAGTGTTGAGCATCTATTTGAGATGGGATATCACTGCCCTCTGGAAAAATTTTCTTCAACAGAATTTGTCTGCTTGGTTACAAGGCATTGAGAATTGTGGTTTTACAGATAGGGACAAAAAAGAGAAAGAGTCTAATGAAGTAATAACTATTTAAATTAAAAAAGATGACAAGAGAAGAGCAGAAGAAATCAGTCAATAATCTAGAGATCCTGCTGATGAAACAGAATAGTCAGGTTGAGAGTAATTGATAAGGAAGATTATTACATATTTTATCATGAAATACTATGGAGCGATTTAAAAGAATGAAGTAGATCTACCTGCATTAAAATTAAAACTCCTCAAGAAATACTGTTGAATATGTTGAATAAAACCAAAACATATAAGGTGTGTGTGTGTGTGTGTGTGTGTGTGTGTGTGTGTGTGTGTGTCCTACCAAATGAGACAATTGCAGGGAGTAAAGTTTACAATCGTTTGTTTATTTTTATTTTATTTTTCTGTGTTTGAGTTTTTTACATATTATACATTTTAATTTTTAAAATATTTTACAAATAAAGCTACTTCCATGTTGGAAAAAATAATGTGGATAACTTTATTATATAGAGATACTGCTGTTAACACTTCTATTTTTTTCATCCAACATTTTTTTAATGGAAATATCTTTTTTTTTTTTTTACAGGAGGGAATCACATTGTACATACTGTTTTTAATCAGCTTTTTCTACCTTTTCCATGGCATTAAATATTTCTCTAGTATCACTTTTAGTGGCTAAATAAAGCCTCGTTGTTAAATATTTATGTTTTATTCACTTCTTGTTTCTATGAAAAACATTCCATAAAAATCTTGTAGCTATAATTTTGCAAACATCTATGACTATTTTCTTAGCATGAATCCCCAAAGTAAAAATGCTGGTTTAAAAATTTTATGTAAAATTATGAGGCATTCAATAGAAATGGCCAAACTGCTTTCTAGAAAGATTTTTAAAATCTATACTCTCACCAACAGCATATGACAGTGCTTCTTTCCATGCCATTTTTTCAACACTGAGATTATAATGTTTTTAAATCTAGTTTTTAATATCAGGCCCCTAAAACTAGATTTATCATGAAATTAAAGATATTTTCATTCTAACTCTATATTAAATTGTATTTTCTAACTCAAATAGCATGGTAATAATGACCTGAAAGCAGTTTGATTCTGTGGGATACAGAAATCTGGACAATTACCTCTTACAGATTTCTTTTTTCCTAAGCTTCCTTTCTTTACCAATCAGTTACATGAAAAGATTGAGGATTAGGTTCTGAGAGTCTGATATGAGCTGCCTTCAATGAGTAAAATTAAAATTTAAATATAACTTTAAAAACTGTGCCCTGGACCTTTGCGCCATTGAAGAAGGTCAGGTTCAAGACCCTTATTTAAAAAGACCTCTCCCTGAGAGATCACAAAAGAAAGCCTATTAACATTACATCTTCCCCTTTTCTTTTCCTCTTTGTTCATTTTAAAACAAGGCTAATACTGACTGAAAGCTAAAATTGTGGATAACAGTCATGAGTTATGTTAATACGGCATCAAAATTATGAGTATGCTCCCACTGAAATCACTGGATACATTTACTAGACGAAATTCTTGGTGAATTATCCATCTAAACAAGGTCCAACTATTTTGTTTTCTAAACAATACTGGAAAAGACCCATTACATATTGCTAACTTAGGCATTTTGTGTTTGTATTTTCAAACAAGAAATTCAGTTTGGTATCGTTGGAGTTTGGTTACTAAACATTCTGTTATTCTTATAAAAGACAGTAATAAGT
>NW_006432447.1:12203600-12233295 GCF_000325575.1 Pteropus alecto | reverse complement strand
CAGGAATGTTGTTTTAAATGCTTCAATACTGAATTTCAAGTATGTAATGGTCTAAAATTTAAAAATGACTTCTTTTGGAAAGGAAAGAGGATATTTGCTTGCTACTGCTACAGTTGCTCTATACATGCAAACAAAATAATCTACTGAGAAAAAGAAGATGATGGTTGCAAATGATTTTATTGTGTAGACACAGCCATATTCTTCAAATTAATTATAATGACAGTAACTTTTATTGTTCATTCTCATATAAAAATTGCAAAAATGCTACAATGCTGGAAAAAAAGAGTAGTTGAAGGAGATCAAAGAAGATCAAAAACAATTGAAACTTCTGGTGTCTTAACAGTTATCAAAGGAAATCATACAGCTCTCAAGACATCCAATACTTATTTATTTCATTAAAAAGCATACAGTTGAAGTCAAAAAAGAAAAAAAAAAGACAAGATACCACAGTAAAGCACTGTTTTTCTCTGTAGTTTCACCCAGTATTTTTTCAAACATATGAAGGCCTGCATATCTTACTTAAAAAAATAATTACAAACCCTAAATCTAACCCATTGATTTATTTACTACTTACCTAGCCACTGACCTATTTCTTTCTCTCATTGCCAAGCTCCAATTATAGAAGGTCCACATAAGCTATGATTCTTTCACTTCTTCCCAGCATAACTTTTTGTAATACATCAGCTCTATTCAAATATTAAATTGGTAGTTTCAGTTGAGTTACCACATTAGAGTAACACTGTGTGGCAAAAGAGGTGCTAGACCATATGAAAATTTACAAAAGAGGTATGCTGGAACCTGGTACTAATTTCCTAGAACTCCTCATCCACCTCAAGGTTATAAAGGGGTCAGGTTTCGGAGATGAAAGAGGAATTTGCTAGGGATCAATTTAAAGAGAATAGCTCTTGGGTCTTTCTCACAAAGAACAGGAGCAGATACCACCACTACCTCCTACCCCAAACCATGTGAGAGGGACTTCAGTGAGACTCCCGAGGCTGCTGCTTGACAAATGTTACTTGCAGTTGAAAAACACAAAGAACCTTTGCTTAACTCCTGTATGAGAAAGCTAAAGAAGCTTGAGCAGCACAATGGGAAGGGGCATTGCTGTTTTGGGAGGTAATTACATTTCCTTCTGACAACAGGTAAAAGGTGCATAAATTCCAGAGTAGATGAGTTAGACTGGAGTAAAATTCTTCCCAAGAATACCCCAGAGAGAGTCTGAGTGGAATGGACTATCAGAGAGCCAGGAGCTGAGGGGCAAAGGGGTGGAGATGGCTGCCAGAGGAGACATTACCACATCAAGGGAGTTTCAGTCAGCGGAGCCCAGCAGAGGAAACTCTAAAGAACCTCCCAAAGTGTCTGAGAGAAAGTGTCAGTGATAACTGACACCAAGAGGTATCACCATCTTAAGTGGGTTTTATGCTTCTCTTTCTCCTTCCGCCTCCCTGCTCCAATCCCTACAAGTCCTAAACTGCAGTTAGCCAGCTAAAAGAAGATGAATGGGGAAAGAAAAAGAGTTATCTTTAAATCAAGTCGAATCCATATCAGAACTGGATACTCTAATTTCTGAGAGCACATTGTGGCTAAAAGTCACATGGGGACATTTAGTTATGTGAGAATGAACAGAAGAGTCGATGAGTCTCTCCAGGATTTAAACCAGGAGCAAGGAAAGGCTACCACCTAAGCAGGGTTAAAGGGAATGTGGGAACAAATATATAAAGTGTTTATTATAATTTTGTCCCATGAGTCCTAAATGCTCCATTGTTCTTTAAAACCATTTTCTCAAAAATTGAGAATAATCTTACAAATCTTAAATGTCATGTAGTGACAAAATAAATGGACTTGTAATTGTGAGATCTGAAATTGAATCTGAATTCACAGCTAAACAGTTGAGTGGACTTGACTATGTTTTATCCCCTCTCTGGACCTCTTTTTTTTTTTTTTTTTTTAATTGATAAATTTAAGAGTTTAGAATAGTTAATGTCTACAATTCTTTTCTGGTTTTAATGCTATTTGTCTTGATTTGGGTTCTCCAGAAACAGACCATGAAACAAAGATTCTAGTTCAACCTGGAGGTAATCCCAGGAAACTCAGTAGAGAAGCAGGAAAATGAAACAGGAAAGGAAGCCAATAAAGTATGTGTTACCAAGCCAGCTACCACTGTGGACAACAGTTCAATCTTTCTGCAGAACCCAGAAAGACTGGGTAGACCAGCACTGTCCAATGCAAACAAAACAATGCAAGCTAAACAAGTAATTTCAAATTTTCTAGTAGCCACATTAAAAAAGGTAAAAAGAAACAGGTGATATAAAATTTAATAATTTATTCAACCCTTTAAGTGCAAAATATGAAATTTCAATATGTGAAAGCTACTCATTAGATATTAAAAAATTTTTTTAGTAAGTCTTCAAAATTAGTTGGGTATTTTATTCTTATAGAACAACTTGATTTGGAGACTTGATGTGTATTTAGAGTTTGTAAAATTTACAGTTGGAAAAGTAGATTCACATACCTGAGTTTTGCCAAATATACTTAAAGGTTTTCCAATAACTGAAGTGTGTCATTTTTAAGTTAATTAAAATCAAGTCAAATTGAAAATTCAGTTCCTCGGTCACACTAACCATGTTCTATATGCATGCTCAGTAGCCACATGTAGTTAGTGGCTATTGTATTGGGAAGCACAAATGTTGAACACGCCTCAGAGTTAGCCCACCTGAGGGGCAAAGAAGCTGTGGCCTTAATCCACCTCATGAGCCATCCTCGGTTAATGGCTTTTTGGGGAGCCGTTGACAGCTGTGCTCAGGACTGAGCTTGCTAACCACCAGAACAAAGCTTCTTGCAGAGAGGTGCAGGTGTTCACAATAAGAAGCCTTCTGCACATAGAGGTGAATGCCAAAGGGATGTGGGCAGAGCACTGACACTGTCTGCTGCACTATATAACCTCCATTATGTCATATATTGTCATTTTTATCAAGTTTCTTTTTAATCTTTTAGAAGAATGTGACAAATCAATTATTTGCTTCAAATATCTCACAGTCAACTCTTTCCTTCCATTGTCATTGATGGTGTACTGTACGTCAGAGGCCCTGCCTTACCTAATGTCATTTGCCACATTTGCAGCAATTCCCTTATAGTTTGTGGGTAGTAAATCATGCATGAAGGTGGATGCTGCCATATTTTGGGATCTATTGTATTTATTACGTGGCTATCCCCATCCTAGTCTCCAGAACAGAATCTGATTTTAGGTAGAAAGAACTTAAGATACAACTTATTACTCTAGAACTTGGCATTTAAATAGCTTTACACCTAGTTCAGCTAAAAACTTGATCCTAAGACCCTGGCACCCATGAGATCCATTCAAATTTGTTTGAATGTTTGATTCTCTGGTCTCTTCCCCAGAGCCCCAGCTGGCTAATGTCCCTTTTTCCTAATCTCAGGCAGAATACAGTCCAGCCAGCCTACTTCCCTGGTAACTGTATCCTATCTGCTTGCCCCATAGGCCTTTAGATGCTTTGTGGCATTGTCTCCTCCCTCTTTATTCCTCAGAGCCCCTTGGTCTCTGTTGCCCAATGCTTTCGGGGTTGTGTGAGGTTAAACCCTCTGGAAACCATGTTCTGTCTGCCAGACTGAATCTCCTCCCATTTTCTCCTTACTGGCCTATGCCACCTGCCTACCAGGATCTTATTCCAGGTCCCTGCTTCTACCACCCTATCCCATAACACTGCACTTAACCAGGTCACATAATATCACAGCCCCAAAATAAGATAACATCTGCCTTCAAGCCTAAATATAAGCTATTATCATTCCTCTTTCTTTCTAATCTATTCTGTACTATTAAGTCAGATTCATCTCTTAAAATTCTGTACTCGACATGCCAAAATTTTCTAAAGAGAATTCATAACTGTCCTACATAAAATCAGATGGTGGGGAGACAAAAGAAGTATATGACAATGTTTCTGACTTCAGGTAGTTTTCAGGTAAATTTGAGAGGCAAGAATCATATATGACAGCAGAATTAGAAATAGTGTAGAACAGAGATTGGCAAACTTTGTCTGTTTTAAAGGGTCAGAAAGTTAACATTTCAGTTCATTCATTGTGGGTCATATGTTCTTTATTGCAACTACTCAATTTTGTCCTTAGCATGAAAGCAGCTGCAGATAATACATAAATGAATGGGCATAACTGTATTTCAATATAAATTTATTAGCACGCTGAAGGAGACACTAACATTTGAGTTGCATGAATTTCTCCATGTTATGAAATATTCATCTTTTGATTTTTTCCAATTATTCTTAGCTTACAAAAACAGGCAGTGGGTAGGATGTGTTTAGCTGTGATAGTTTCCCAACCTGTAGAGCATAATTAAGTATTTACTAGGGTGGTTCAGATCCAATAATATAGAAGCTTAGGAAGAGAGAGAATCATTGAGATCCCTTTATAGAAAAGTCAAAACTTAAACCCAACTGGAAGGTAGTGAAATAATTTGGACAATGAAGGAAAGAAGATATTTCCAGTCAGCAAGACATAATCCAAGAGAGCTGAATTGAGTGTGGTACTAAATTACAAACTTCATTCTGATTTCATCAGTTTTCTTTTAATGTCCTTTTTCCATTCCGAGATCTAATCAAGGAATCTGCACGGTATTTATTTGTGTCTCTTTAGTCACCTTCAATCTGTGATAGCTGCCCAGTTTATCATTGTCTTTTATAACTCTAACAATCCAGATGAGTATTGGTCAGGTATGTTGTAAAATGTCCCTCAATTTGCATTGGTTTGGTGGTTTCTTATGATCAGATTGAGGTTATGCATTAAATGGGAACAATATTACAGAGGTGAGGTACCCTTCTCAGTACATGATGTCAGGGATACATGTCTTATTACTTTGATTGCTTGGTTGATTAGGTATTTAGTCTGTTTTTAATTAGTTAGTCTTTTTCCTTTTGTAAGTAATAAATATTTTGGAAGCAATACTTAGAAGCTATGAAAATATTCACTTTATTCTTAAACTTTTGCCCACTGATTTTAGCATTCATAAGTGGATACTGCCTACAGCAATTTTTACTAATGCTCTATGGTGATTTGCTATTTCCTTTTACATTTATTAATTGGAATGCTTCTGTCAAGAGTTGTCCTTTCTTCACCACTTATTTATTTATTTGTTTTATCATTTCTTTATGTCAGCATGGCCTTCTGAGTATTTCATTCTGTTTCACAATCTAATATTTTATTTTGTTGCTGAAACAGTGCCAGCTTTGGCCATTGAGAGCTCTTTCAGATAGGCTCCTGTGTCCTTTCAACCTGCCCCATCCTTAGTACTTTCTCACTTCTCGGTACTACAAGATCCTCCAGGCTCATTTAAAATTATTCCTGCCCAGCCCTAGATTCAATCACTTCTCCAGGGACTCATCTAGATGTTTTAAACCATAGGGGTGGATAGTTTAGAACCCCTACTCTCATCCAGAGAGAAAGAACCAAGACAGAAAAACAGCTGAAAGGACCTTGAAGAAGCCCAATGTTCAAAGGATGAGTAGAGAAGGGGCCTGGAGCCAACGAATGACAGAGAGGAACTATCAGAGAATTGGAAGAAAGCTAGAGCATCGTGTCAGAGAAACCAAGAAAAGACACTCCTCAGCTTTCATTTTAGAGTCCCCCCAAAATCATCCTACCCGTTCCCTGCCACCTTACCTTGACATTTTCTCTTCAGAAAGGTAGGACTCTTCCAGCCAGATATGCTTGTTGCCCTGGGCCACCCAAATCCTGACCAAACTGCAGTAAATGCAGCTACAACTAACAAATTCAGCCCTATGGTTATTAGACCTTCATTCCTCTAACTGAAATGTTTCCCCCCTGCTCTCTCATGCCCAAATCCCACTCAACTTTCTAAAGTCAGAGCAAGTCATCATTTCCTTGAATCTTTTCCCTGAATCTTTTCCCAAACATGGCCTACATTTGCCATTTGCTTTTTTATAAATACTATGCATGGTTCTTATCCTTTCAAGTAATTTAGTGTTTGGATTATATTCTTTAAAATGTTGTTCTATATGTTTCATATTGTCTATTTCCCAATAACACTGTAGCTCCTTTAGGTCACAGGCCATACCTCATACTCTGGTATGCTCAATAGTTAGTAATATCTAAATACCTAATAGACATTTAATAAATGTATGTCAGTTTAGCATTCATATCAACAAATCAGCCAATATAGTGAGTCATCAAAGAAATAGTTGAGCACTGGGAAGTTTCCAGGAGCTATCTTATCTACACAGGAATGTTAAAAACTACTCCTTAAGATACAAAGTTAGGATAGCTGTGAAAATTGCTTATGGCTTTGATGGTATTCCAAGAAAATGTAACTCTGAGCCAGGGCAATTCTTATTTCTTACCAGGAAATAATTCTTCAGGATATTTATGGCTCATCTATTAATAAAGTAAATCGCTATAATATTTTACACTACCCTTTCAGCTTTGTTTTAGAACAACTATCTGATCTATTTGTTTTTTTAAAATCAACTACCTGTTACAGAATTATTAACATGTAAAGCTATTCAATTTTAAAAGGACAAATGAAAGAGTATTAATATAATTTATTGATTTTTAAAAGATAAATATCATTGTTTTTCTTATTGAAAATACATAATTGTTGAAAAAAATCAAGAAAATATAAGTAAATCAAAAGAAAATAGTTCCATGATCTCAACACCCAGAAATAGATACCGTTAACATATTTTTCCAGCTTTATTGAATTGTAATTGACCCATTAACATTTTGTTGTATAACATACAGTATGAATATATATGGGAGGTATGTACATGTGATCATTTTATACAAATTGTTTTCTAACTTACTTTTTCCCTTTAATGTTTCATATTTCTCCTATCATAAAACATTTTCCACATTATTTCTTTGTGACAGTAAATGGAATTTTATAGACTGGATACATTACAATTTATTAAACTAGTGTCTATGTTTCGATATTATGGTGTTTCCAATTTTTCCCCAATAAATGGCATGCCATAATGCACATTCTTATGCTTAATCATGAATCATAAATTTCCTTAGCATAAATTTCTAAAAATGAATATCTCTGTATAAATAGCTGTACACAGTTTAAGGTTTTTGTTTCTGCTTTTTAAAGGCTGTTGTCCAACTGTTGTACCAATTTACCATCTCAATCAACAACTACCAAACAATCATTTTATATTTTTATTGATCATTTAAAAAATTGTTTTTTAAATCATTTTATATTTTTAAAGGAACCATGCTCACCTTTAAAGATGATGAAATAAGGTTACATTTTCTTTTTTTATTATTATTATGGGAGTGCCCTTTTTCCTGAAACTTTGATCAATTTTTAAAATATTTCCTTCCTGATATAAAAAATGCAGAACAACACGCATTATTTAGTATGAGTTGCAAAGAAAATTCAAGGTCATTTGAAATAGAAAAGTCCAAGGGAACATAGCTACAGCTAAGAAAAACAACAATGGAATTTATTAATCAGGCTCCTATTTAAAAATCTCTTGTCAAGAACAATTATTTTTTAAAGTACATTCTCTTGCTTTCTTTGGTACTATTAATATATTTGCATGGAAAATAATATTTAACACTTTTATTTCAGATTCGCCAGATTTTCTTGTAAAAAAAAAAAGTCAGGCTCAGCCAAAACTTGTGTGTACATAATTGAGAGATAGTTGTTACATGTAAAATAAAAAATTCCCAGTAGAAATCTGATCATTAGTTATTTAAATGTTCTTATTTGTACACTCACCTCTGCACAACAAATTTGAGACAAGTATATTTATATTTTAAGTGACAAAAATAACAAATAAAATAATATAATTAAAACTAAAAACAGACCAATAAGGCCAAGAAAAAGGAAAATACAAATACATTAACATAACAGCTCTGCTTGAACTTCAAATTTGGTTTCATGAATTGTTTTTTCCTCTCTATTTATGTAGACACAAGTCTTTGCTGTTGACGCATATATCAGATTTCTTTCATGTGAAACATTAAAATGATAATTTAATAATTTCCAATTATTAATATTCATTTCAAGACAAAAATGAACACAAGTGCTTAAAGAAATAGCTGATACATACACATTCCCAGTCAGAAGAGCGATGTAGGCTTAGATTACTTTCAAACCATTCAACAGTTTTAAAAACCAGTCCCCTCTCCCCTTCAAATATCTGAAAGGCAGAGGATAAAATCAACCTACATTTTTTTTCTACTCACCTAACATCAATCAGGGTGACTAAATCTCTACAAGGTTGCCTTAAATTGAATAGTCCTTTAAGCTAATACTGTATTCTTGAAGTGTTCTTAAACTAATATTGTATTCTTAAAGTATAAAGGAGACAAAGTTGGCATCTAGGAAAAAAGAAACTATTGATCCCCAAAGAGATATTAAGAAAGCCAAAGATTGCACAAACAGCCTGTTTGGCAGTGGCATTAGTGCAAGAAAAAGCTAATACTAAATAGGACTCTGCCCACCAGGGTACAGGAATCACATGAGATTTAATTTTGCTATTTGTGACACTACTTATATTTTTTTGCAAATTAGATAATATATATCAGTAAGACAAGCAACATTGCTTCTTAAACAAAGAAATAGTGGATAAAAGAATTGATAAATGATTAGCAAACTCATGTCTATTTCAGTTAAGTATATTGCAATATTTATAAATCCCACATACGAATGCCAGAGTGCCTTCAGGACTACTGAGCAAGTTTTCTAGAAAAATGTATTAATTTTAAATGCTAGGAGAGTGGCTTTATAAATGCATGTTACACCTCAAAAGCTCTTATTAACGTGGGGGTAAAAACACGCACACGCACATGCATAATGCTTTATTCTTGTTGTGATGTTCCCAATTCTAAAAATGTATGTTTTCTGACTGGCATGAGTTGTCTCTATGATACAAGAAAATTACCTGTTTTTCTAGCGTAAAATCTTGGCAGAGCTTTTTTGTAGGTTAAGAGTATACATTGAAAAAACAATATATTATTTTCCAGAAACCGATTAGAAACTTTTGAAGGAGGGACGAGATTCATTTAAATCAGCATTGATTTAACAACTCAGTAATTCTGAGACCTTTAGTTCCTCATTAATAGAAAATGTTGAATTTTTCCTTTCTAGTGAAATGGTGTGACTACATACAACGGTTCTTATTTGGGGTTTCAAATTAAATTTCAAAAATGGCTTCATTATATCCAGTGCATGGATAGTCCATCTTTTACTCCATTTCAATGTGTGTGATAATATCATATTTTGATTAATATGTTATTTCTTTGTTGAACTCATTTGTTTTATTTCCTGTCTTACAGAGGTACTGTGCATTTCCTATCTGTTTTTCAGCCTCTGGCCAGTAAATACTTGTCTTATGCTCGCTGTGCATGAGAGGAACTGCGTCAGAAAAGGCCCTCCATTCTTATTACTCAGAGACCAGCAGCAAGACTTCATCTGGAAACTTGATGGTAAATCAGAGTATGGGTCCCCATTACAAACCCACTGAATCAGAATCTGCATTTTAACAAGATCCCCCAGAGATGCAAAGACAAATTAAAGTTTGAGAAGCATTGCCCTACAGCACATTTACCCTTGGTTATTCAGGGATTCTACTCCCTGGCTATTCTTCTACTTAGAAAGAGATGGAGCTATGAGAACCGTGGCCCATTTTCAGACAGACATGAAGTAAAGGTAATATTTTAAATTTATATTATTCTACTTTCTATATGACCCCCTTCGTTATCTGAAGACATTCACTTTCAGGGTAGGAGAATTCATTTTGTTAAAGCAAGGTTGTAAAGAGAAAAGAAATTAAAGAATTAATGTTCAGCCTACAATATGCAAAATAAAAGTTTTTATTCTGCAATAAAGACTCGAAAGCCAATCTTTGTTAAGAGAAAAAGACTTTCTACCATCCCCATCTTTCCTCTCTTTTATCATATAATGAAGCAGGTGGATTCAGATCATATGTTTTTTTTCCATAGAATAGAAAAACATGTCTATTTCACCTGTTACCAAAGCCATGAATGTTTTTCCTTCATTAGTTTTATTCTGAAATAATTGTATATTGACATAAGAGCTGCAAATATAATTCAGAGAGCTTTTATATACCCTCACCTAGCTTTGCATAATGTTAACATTATAGATAACTATGATACAATGATCAAAATTAAGAAATTAATATTGGTACAATACTCAGATTTATTTGGATTTCTCCAGGGTTTTTTTTTTTTACTATTTTCTTTCTTTTTCAGTGTCCAATCCATGAGACTACATTAAATATAGTGCATTAGTGTCCTCCATGCTATAATATTTCTTGGTCTTTCCTTGTTTTTCATGATCTTGAGAGTTTTTAAGAGAATTAGGAAGATATTTTATAGAATGTCCCTCAATTCTCAAGTTTCTCTCATGTTTTCTCATGATTAGACTGAATTTATAGGTTTGGGGGAAGAGTATCAGAGGGCAATATTAGGCCATGAATGTTTATTCTTACTGCGTAAGGATAAGCTGTGAAGGAAATAAAAAGGCTGAAGATTGTTCCTTCTGGTCTCGAGAAATGGTAGGGAGAGAAGGGAGACAGAAATAGGGCAAGAAGATATTCAGGTTCTAGTTTTCAATATCTCTTCCACGCATCATTGGAGGGCTAATATTCAGGGGAAGGGAAGCTTTGTAACGTCTAGATAAGTAAAGGGTGAGAAGAGGCCATTGGGTTAGTGGCTCACTTTCTCAGATTTAGGCTCTAAACAGTAGTGTGCTGGTGAATGTATAACAACTGGCCATGGGGAGGCAGAGGTGAGGGAGAGTGGGGACCCAACTTATAACGTTTGTTCATTTCCATGGTATAAAGACTCTTGCCTTTGCTGACTTGGTGCTATCAACATGAGCTCACTGTACTGAGATGCGAAGAGCTATGCAGAGCTACACTATTCTATAGTATTTCCTCCACATGCATATAATAACATAAATAATAGTAAAATGTAGTAAAACAAATAAGAAATGATGATTTCGGGTATCGATTATCTTTGCTTTTAATATAATTCATTTAAATGTATATTTATATTATTTTATTTTTAATAATAACTGTGTTTATAACAACTGGTATGCAAAATTTCTGAAAAATTAACAATTGGATTAGTTATGAGCTCCGTCCAACACTCCACTGCTTCTAGGAGATGCTGATCATTTGGCTCAGCAATACCACATGGCTCAGAAGCAATAGTACAGAGGCAGCAGCAGCAGAAGTCTTTCCTAGCAAGACTTAGAAAGCATTCCTGTCTCCTCATGACCTATGTGTGGGAAGCAGGAGTTTTGGAGTTTCTCACTTCCCCAGTGGGACTGCTGATGGATTAGCCAAGGTCTAGAAGCAGGGAAAAAGGCCATGGGGGATGGAACTTTTTGATACTAGGGGAAGTATTCAGCAGTAGTGAGGGCCAGCAGACATCATCTCAAAAGATCAGATGGGACCTAGTCACATTTCAGTAGTCCCAATTCCAGGGAGAAGATGAATCCATACCCTCTAAGTGGGAGATCATTGAGTGTCCAGAAGATGGTGTGTGACCCAAAAGCGCCACAAGGATACAATAAGATCCCCCTCATACACCTCGATGCTATCTTGAGAAAGAGGAGAAAGAGGGAGGTAGAGATCTGAGAAAGATAAAGTCATTTTAAACAATGTTACTCAATCAAAATATAGTTCATAGGCCAGTGCTAGTCCACAGACTATACTGGTCTGAGGTGAGATAAATACAGGTGAGATTTTGTGTTTAGAAATTTTTATCAAAAACTCATATTGCTATGACATCCTAGCATGTGATCTGTAGACTCATCTTGTTGAACAGGATATAGACCAGTTTAGGTGTGTTGGTCTGGAGTGACGAAATGCTTGGGCACAAGATGCACATTGGTCATATGCAGGAAGGCCATGTATTTGATCCACAATTAACTGGAAAAATCAATCAATTTGAGAAACATTAATCTAAAAGACTTTTGAAACCATCACCTTTGGATTGGAATAAAATGCTGAGTAGTTTGAACAGAGATTGTCAAAGTGTGTTCCTTGGACCTGCAATATCTTCATCACCTGAGAACTTAGAAATGCAAACTCTAAGTCCCTACCTGATGTACTGAATCAGAAACCCTGGGAATGGGCCCAGCAACCTGTGTTTTAACAAACTCCCTAGGTGATTCTGCTGCATGTTTGAGTTTAAGAACCACTGGTTAGAATGTTTAAAGTGATATAATTATGTTCAAGCTAGAAGTAAATGAAACACTATTAATTAAGTGCAAATTATATCTACTAGAATGCAGAGCTGGAGACTATGCAGATAGACCACATAGAGAAGAAGGAAGGAAACTAAACTTTCTTTGCATATCTGAGTTGCTATGCAAGCGAGTGAGGCCAACATGCTAAAGCCAAATATTTTTAGAGGGGTTTAAATCATTTTTTATTCTTCTCTATAAGCTTACACATAGTGCTGTGGCTCCACATATCCACGCATAACTCATTTCTCAGCCATCAGCCTATTTTTTTTTCTACCAAAACAGGGTCACAGTAATAGGAACAGAAGAGGATTTCTCTAGCTTTACTCTCATTATATAATGTGGCTGTCCTCACATTCCCTACAACTACTACAATGAATAGTTCAGGAAGCACTTACCTCTTGGCTATTTTGTGTCATTCGTTCTTATGTATAATCTTTCCCACTGCTTCTGTTCCTTTCCAGGCAATGTTAATATGGCTTCCGCTTAGACTCTGGCTGATCTGAACATTAGCCATATCACAGCCAGGAAATTCTCTCTGCTCTCCATCAGTGCTATATTTTTTTACTAAGGGATGCCACCCATGGCTCACAGGCTTTTCTAAGGCAGGTTTTCTCAAAACAATGTGCAGACAAATCAGTTGGGGCTCTTGTTCTTCTGCAGATCTGATACTGCAGGTCTAGGGTGGCCCAAGAAATTACATTTCTAAAAAGTTCCCCAGGTGATGCTCATTTCATCAGTCCGCAGATAATATTTTGAGCAACAAGGTTTAGAGTGGAGATTTTTCTGCTTTAACCGTCTTCTCCCCAGGTTCCTGTGTGGTCAGGGAACATATTCTTAGAGAGGCTTGCTGTCTCTGTTTGACAAGGATGGTCTTGAACATCCCGTGCCCTGAGAAACTGGCCAGTCCTGGGCAAACCCAGTGATTAGTTGTCCCAGCAGTCCCAATCCCCTCTAAACAGCCCTTATCCAGTTCTCCCCAACTCAGCCCCCAACTGACTTTGTGTCTTAGCTATTTAACTTTTCTTTTTCTTAACATAAATGCTTTCCCTTGAGGGTCTTGATTTCTCCTCTACACAATGTCCACCCCTTCGGCGGACCTGTTTCCACCAGCCCTTGGGAAGCTGCACTTGCAGCCAGTGTAGTTAGTTTAGCCCAGTTTTAGAAAGCGCTGCCCATTTAACTTGCTTTGGAAGGTTCCATTTGATGTTTCCCCAAAGTTAGTCAGGAATAAGAGACCTCTGTGAGATTGGCTGGGTGCATATTTGACAGTTCACTCATTCTCTCACATAAATAAGCTCAGACCACCACCAGGTCTCTGCAGACCAAGCAGGTCTTCCCTAGGACCTGGAAGCAATACCTGTTCTGCTTTGCCTCTTAGGTGATGATGTGAATAATATCTGGAATTAAAAAAAAAAAAAAACCACAAAACCTTCAACTCTGGGGCATGACAAATACAATGTGTTTTTCAGTATTTTCCATCGTTCTTTCTATGTTGAAGCCATAAATTCTTTTAGGCACAATTTCATGCCTCATCATCCTAGAAATATACCTCTGATTATGTTCATCCGCAGCTAAAATCTTCATTAACACTAAATTTACAGCAGAATAATTTCCAAACTCCCCACGTTAGTACAAAGTCATGGTTCTCAAAACTTTATTATGCATCAGAATGACCTAGAGGGATTGCTAAAACAGACTGTTGGCCTTATCCCTGAGTTTCAGATTCGGTAGGCCTGGGCAGGGGCTCCAAAACTTGCGTCACTAACAACTTTCCAGGTAACACTGATGCTGCCGGTTGGTCCATGGATCACTCTGAGAACCATGGGCCTAGTGGACCCATTCTACCTAGGCACAGGTTATATTCCCAATGCCCAGCTATAGCACATGTTTTCAAAGACAACACTTTATTTTCTGTTCCTATGTACGTTTTCTTTCCTCTGTGCCTTTGTTTTGTTTCATTTACTTATTCACTCACTCATTGTCTTGGCTGCTCAGGCTGCTCTAACAAAATACCATAGACTATGTGGCTTATACAATACACATTTATTTCTCAAGTTCTGGAGGCTGGGAAGTCCAAGATCAAAGTGCCAGTAGATTGGGTTCTTGGTAAGGGCCCTCTTCTTGGCTTTCAGATGGCCACCATCTCACTGTATCCTCACATGGTGGAGAAAGAAGTGTTGATGTCCCTTCCTCTCATTGTGAGGGCACTAATTCCTCATGAGTTCTTCTAAACCTAAGTACCTCCCAAAGGCCCTACCTCCTAATATCGCCACATTGGGGATTCGGGCTTTAACATATGAATTGAGGGGGGTGGGGACACAGTCATTCAGTCGATAATATTCATGGATTCATTCATTTTATCAATGGCTCATTTTTTTATCAAACTTTTATTCCAGCTTTAATGGACAAATAAAAATTATATTTAAGATTTATCATGTATGTATATATTTACATATATATATATAAAATTTCATCAAAACTTTTTTAAAGACCAACATGCCTGGCTTTGTCAAGTGCCCTCATGAAATATATAGTATAAGGGAGGTGAGAAAAAATATACCCTTTTCATTTACAGAGTGGATTCATGGTTTTCAAAGAGCTTCCATATTTAAGCTTCCATTTGATCTTCTCCAGAACCCTAAAAGACCAACAGGGCAGACATTACACATTTCACAAATGAAATTGAAGACCAGAGATAAGTGGTTCATCCAAGGTGAGGCCAAACAGGTCTTTCCAGTTCCAAGTCAATGTTTCTCCCACCCAATCACATTACTTCAGTCTCAGCTCATTGTATCCCCACTCTCCCTGCTGTCTAAATTGTATCCCTTCTTTAAAACCCAACCCAACACTACCTTTTCCATGAAGCCTTCCTTGGCAACCCTAGTTAAAATAATTTCTCCTCCTTATAAACTAAGAGAGTATTTTATTTTATCCTTCTACTGGCATTTTTTTAAAAAATATAACCTCCCTTTCTAGACCTCAAGCTCCTTGAAAATAGAATCAATACTTCACTCTCCTTTTTGTCTCAGTGCTTTGCTTATAGTAGATGAGCATCAAAGCACTGAGAAATAAATAAAGGAATGAAGTATGGAGAGATAAAAATTTCACCTATTCTGGGTCAATGATTATATTCATAAGATAATCAATGAAAAATATATTTGAAGATGGAGGAGAGTTGTGTGCTATCTCTTTGCTTCCTATCTCTATAAATAGGGATGGGGAGGATTAACATTAATTAAGTGATTGCTGGGTACCAGGTGTTTTTTGTTATGATATTTTGCCTTCATACCTAATAGACAAATTGCTCACATTTTCAAGTGGAGATATTGAAGCCCAGAATTGTTTAGAAACTTGCCCAAGTTCAGACATTGATGGCATGTTAGAGAGAAAACCAAATCCAATTCAATTTAACTTCATGTGGCAACATAAACACATGAAATCACTTCCAATTATACTATGATAATAAGGAATTGTAAGAATTTATCTACATAAGAAATTAGACTTGTCATTGATCCACCATTTCCTGGATGAACCCTTTGATCCATTTTTCCAAAAGGAGAAAGGAATTTCACTATTACTGTACTGTTTCCTTGTTCTTCGTGTGACCAGTCATCACTAATTGTGAAATGCTAGCCTCTGATTTAGACATTATGTCATGCCTTAACAAGTAGTATTGTGTTAGAATATGCCTATTAGAAAAAGTGGATGAAAGGTTGGGGTAAATCCTGGAACAAAGTAGGGGGGTGGGGTAGATAAACCTAGCGATGTTTTCATGAATAACCTCAAAAGGAATAACAACTTTAGCAAAAATGGAAAACTCAGACATTTACCATATTATAGAGCTGAGAATTATTGGGGAGTTCAACCAAAGGACATTGCCAGTGAATGTCACAGAACTTTAACAGAGGCACATAAGAGATAGACAGTATTAAAGAAATGGCCAACTTACCTAGAAGGGTTCATATGTTGGTTCTGCAGCTGATGTTTTACAAGAGCAGAGGCCTGCAACACCCTGAAAAGCAGAGACACATTAAAGGTCACTGTTCTCACAAGTGTATGAAATACCAATTTGTAGCCTTTCCTTTTAAAAGTACTGCAATATTCTACTTGGTGAATACCTGTCAGCTTAATTGCTGTATCATTTCATTAGCCATTAAGACAGCTAACAATAAATTTTGGAATCTTAACAATTTTTTTTTCTTTTTCTTTTTTTTTCTTTTTTTTTTTTTACAATTTCAGTGAAACTGTTTCAAGTAATGAGGAACTTCTATCAAAGTCTTCCAAACTTTTTGGATTTGTCAGATAGAAAAAGTTTTAAAGCTCATTTTCAGACCTCTTGGGGTATTCAATTCAGAAAATTCAAGTCACAACAAGTGTCCTGTTTCTGAAACAGATTTCTGTTGTTACTTATTCTGTCAGATCAGGGAGCTGGTAAAAAGTTATGCATCTAGAGAAGAGAGAAAATTGGGAAAGCAGATAAATATTTTTTCTAACTGAGTGCTAAGGATGTTAATATAATATTGGCTTCAATGGGCATTTTCAATCACTCATGAACATATCCTCAGAGACACGTAGAGAGAGTGTAGAGAGATGGAGCTGCTTGAAAATAAAAAACATTAGCCATTTGATTTTTGTCACTTCTTGGAAAGAGTTCACAAGTGCCTCCTCAACCAATGGTAGGTAGGTTCCTTGACATTTCTGTATTGTGGAGGACAAAGTAAGATCTGTATACAGAAACAAAATGTGTTAATAATGGATGTACCTATCTAAGGACCCGTTGGAGGGAATTGTCATTTTCTCTGGTCACTAAGAGGTTCTAAAACAATGAGGTTGGATTATGAAATAACAATAACAATACTATATCATGCTTACATATTTCCTAACTTACAGACACTGTTCTTAATACACTTTAAGCATATATAATCCTCACAATCACCTAATGAGGTAGGTACTATAATAATCTTCGTTTTACAAGAGAAACTTAGAAACTTAGAAAGTTCAACAACTTGCCTGAGGTCACACACCTAACAAGTAGTGACACAGGCAGTCTAGTTCCAGAGCCCATTATCTTACTCAATATATTCTACTGCTTTTTTTATATATAGATGAAAGTATATTTTTTAATATAATTTAATTTCTCAAAATTAAAAATTTGAGAAAATAAGAAATGGAAGGAAAGAAACTATAGTACTTCTAACCTCAAATAATTTTTGTTAGCTTTTGGGGATATTTGCTTTCAATCATATTTATATGCATATTTTTGATTCATTATAGTTCTATGATTTTGATTTTTTTCTCTTCACATTTTATCAGAAGTATTTCCCATGTTGCTAAAAGTATTCATGATACTCATTTTTAATAACTGCATAATATTAAATAGATTAGGTATACTGTACTTACTTAACAAGTTTCCAGTTAGCTGTTTAGGTAGCTTCCAACAGCCTAGAGCAGGTTAAAGTGTAGGCTGTAGCATCAACATTCTGGTTCAAATCCTTGCCCCTTTACTTACTAGCTATAATCTTAAGTTATTTGAGCTCTCAATGTTTCCATTTTCTTTTATGTAAAATAAGGCTATTAATAGTAACTACCATCATCTCATTGTGTTTTTTTTTGGTGAGGATTAACTGCATTAATTGAAGTAAAGCACTTAAAACATTGTCTACATATAGTTATTACTACTATAAGTTCATTCATAAAGTAACTCACCTTAAAAAAAAAAAGTGTTTCTTAATGATACAATACCAGACATAAGATTATTGGGCCAAAAGATATAAACCTTTTTTGTTGTAATATCTTATTTATGTTACCAAATATTTCCAAAGATTGTTACATAGATTTATATGCCACCAGTTATGTAAGAAGAAACCATTTTTCAATGCACTCTTGCTGACTTGGGTATTAACATTAAATTTTTGTCTACCAGTTCATCAATCCATTCTTCAAAATTTTCTAATCTGCTCTTAAACCCATCTATTGAGTTTTTAATTCCTATTAGTTTATTTCTCAGTTCCGGAATTTCCATTCGATTTTCATTTATAGTTTCCAGTAATATTCTGCAATTCTCTATCTTCTCATCTAAAATCTGTTACTCCTATATCTGGATCTCCTGTAAGTCTATTTTTGGTCATTTCCTCTTGTCTGTTGGTATATCTGGTAATTTTATCAAATGCTAGATATTGTGTATAAAAGATTATAGAGATAATTTGAGCCTCTGGATGATCATATCCCTGTCAAGTAATGTTTTACTTTAGCTTCTGACAGTTAGGTAAGTAAGATCTCTCTTGGATTCCCTTCTGTCTGGATTCTTGGCCTCTCAAGTGCTCTCTGCCTTGAAGCTCTCTGATACCTTTGAACAAATATTTGTGAGATATTTTATCCAGCTTTTCTACGTGCTCTCAGAGGATGACTTTCTCTAAATGAAAATAATCTGTAACAGCTGGGAATGTAAGTCATTGACACTAATTTAAAAATAATGCGTTAAACCTAAATATAACTTATTTTTGTTTTAATGCATATTCACTTGATTATTAGTAAGGCTAAATATCTTTATGTTTGCAAATGCATTATATTTAATTTTTTTGTAAGATGTGATTTTATTGGTTAAATGTGATTCTATTCTTATCTCATGTAGTAGTTCTCAGTTGCAGTGTTATTATAAGTTTGTAAGAGCTTGTATGTAATGATTATATTAACCTTTTCTGTTATCATGTCCAAATAATTGTACTTAGGCTACTGCTTGCTTGTTTTATTATTGTTTTAATATAATCAAATCTATTTTATCTTTCTCTTTATATTTAGTTACAGTAGTCTAGTCTATAAAATAAATACTTGTAGACTTCCTATGGTTTGAGTTTTGCTAATTTATTATATGTGTATGATGAATATATAAATAAATGTTTCCAAACTGTTAATCAGTCCATGTATTGCAAAATATTTTCCCTCTCCACTGATTTATGTCCTGCTATTATCAAATATTTTATTCTTATATAATTATTTTGATCACGTATTTTGCCTCATTAATCTAACTATTTTGGTGCCAGTATCACATGGTTTTAATTATTATAACTTTATAATATATTTTAATATTTGATAAGACTAGTCTCTCCTCATTACTCTTCTTTCTCAAAACTGATTTTTGCTTGCTATGCTTGCTCATTTTCTTTCTCCAGATTTATGTCTAAATCAAGTTTCCCTCACCGTTACCTCAAAATGTGAAAATTAAAGCGAGATTGTTATTAGATTTCCATTAAATCTATGCTCTGGAAAGAATTAACAGTTAAAAAATATGTTATCTTTTAAAGTAGAAGCCAGTCTTTCAAGTATTTAATAATTTTATAGCTTCCCCACCCCCAAATTTTTTTAGAACTTTAACTATATAGAAAATAATTAAAATAACCAAATAATAATAATAAAAGTCTTTTGATTATTTAATATTTTTGGCTACCAAAAACTTATAGATAGGCCACATATTTCTGTTTAAAATCAGTCATAGAGCTTTATATATTTTGTTCCTCTTTACCTTCAATGCTTAGCACTAATCTTTTTTCCTGCAATTCTCTATTCTTGAGTTTTTATATTGTCTCATTTCTCAGTAATCTAGAAGATACCTCTTTGCAATTTTTGCAGAAAATATTCTTCCTTATTATGTTCTCTGGCAACTTGCATATTTTACAATGTTCTTCTGTTGCATTTATACATAATCTCATAATTGAGTAGGCATAAAACATGCAAAATCAAAGTCGTTTCTCATCAAAGTATGTAGAAATTTACCTGTGGTCTTAAAAAAAAATTGTACTATATAAAAATATAAGGGCTATCTACAAAAGTATATATTTTTTTCTTAGATGTTTGCAGGATTTGTTTGTCCTAGAAATTTTTAAATTGACTAGTCTATGACTAGGCATTTATTTCTATTACTTAATTTTGTTCAAAGGAAATTTTACAATGTCTGTGCACCTTTTTCTTAAGGAAGTTTTTTTCTATTATAGTTTTAATATTTATTTCTGAATCATAGGCTCTGTTTTCAGGAGAACACCAATTCTTTTATTCATAAATTCAAAAAAATTATTATTTTTTTTTAAAGTTAAACACTTTGTTAGGGGTAGGGTTACAATAATAGATGTTTATTACTCTCTGGGAGCTTGTATTCTAAGTTAGAACTCCATAATTTGTCTTTGTAATTTCCTCTTATCCATTTAACTTTTATTCATTTTCTTTGGATGTTTAGATTATTTATGAAGTGTTTCTTTTGTATCCGTGATTTCTGTTTCTGCAAAACAAAATTTCACCTACTGAATTTTTTATTTAGTCACAATCAAATCCTATTTTTACCTGTTCTTATTTAATTAAAAACAATATAGTCTGTCCTGCTATATTGTTATAATTGCATTTCTAAGAAACCTCATATTATCAAAAGGTTATTATAAAAACAATTATTTCCAAGAAAAAAGGGAGCTATGGGTTAGAAAGTTACAACTATAAGATCATTTTTACTACAGTAATTTCAATAATAAATTTGTTTTTATATCTCTAAGTGTTTTTTAACTCAAATGACAATTAATAAATTAGTCTATCAAAATAGTAAATACAATTCTCAACATTACTGATCATGTAATGTAAGACTTACAATGTAAAGTAAGACGAGATTTTAGACAAAGAGTTTCTAGGGCTATAAAATAAATTATATTACAGTTTGCAACTATCCAAGGTAACAAAAAGATTATAAAACCAATGGAGCAGCCGACCAGCCATTTAAACAAATCTATTCCAAATATTTTTATGAAATAACTTCATTTTTACAAGTATAACTTTAGTTCTAAATATGTCATTACGTTTAAACTAATAATAGCCAGTACAATGCAAATGATGTATCTTAATGTATCAATGATGTTATTTCCAGTTTTATTTCTAAAACCATGGGAAGTAGGAGGAATGGTTGAAGTCTTATATGGAAACAACCAGTTTATGATACACTTCATTTTTGGGACATGTTCAATGTATTATCTCCAAAAACTGCAAGGAGACGCAAGAAAATGGGAGCCCAAGAGGAAAAGCCCCCATGCCTTCAATGTGCTTCCATAAAATTCCCTTTTCCTACAAGCTTGCAAGAGTCCACTTCTAACACTTACAATGAGAGCAATGGAAAAAAAAATAAACAAATGAAAACAAAGGAGAACATTTTTGTAATGCTCATATATTTCAAATCGCTGGTGCACAAGGCCCAAGAAGCCATCAAAGATAAGTCTTTTATGTTTGACCATTAAAATTCAGAAATGGCCAAGATTACCTTTCACTCTGCTAACATAGGAAATGCCCACGGTATGTCAGGGACAGCAACATTCAAGGTCACATGTGACCATGTTAAAGAGCAAATTGAAATTGATAAGGCAGATCACTCATTCCTTTTAATATTTGGAATATACTTATTCTTATATTTATTTGTTGCTGCATAAAATTCATTTTTAGGTGATTCTAAAGCTTTTTAAAAATTAATTCAGTGGAAGAATGTTCATATACTGCAACTCATTTGGTGTCTTCCCAGAAGTCCTCCAAATTGGAGTCTTAAAATATGCACATTGGGATGAAAACACAGCTTAAAAACAGTTTTGTTAAATGTCTGTTTTTTTAATTCAATGAATGATTTTAAAAATTAGCTTCATTGTTTTTTAATTTACCATCTGTTAACTCAATAAATACAAGTTCTTAAAGTTAACCTAATTGTCTTGGAATTTGCTGTTTTCGAAGCTGATTAAAGTTATTTAAATTAATTTTATTGTATATTCAGACTAGAACAAAGCATGTCTGCATTTGGACAGATCTTGGCTAATAATTTACAAATAAATATGCCCATTTTTAAAAAAGACTAATTTCGTCTACAGCCATGCCACCCTGAACAAGCCCGATCCTGCCTGTTGGAAGCTAAGCAGGGTCAGGCCTGGTTAGTATTTAGATGGGAAACCACCTAGGAAGACCAGATGCTGTAGATATGAAAAATAAGGGATTGTAAACTGACAAGGTCCTTGCATTCTGTGAGGTCAACCAAGGGTTGCCTCGCCTAAAAAAAATAAATATAAAATAAAATAAAATAAAATAAAATAAAACAGACTAATTTCATTTATGGTCCTTAATATATACTAGTCAACCTGTGAAGAGTCAGAGATGCTGATATCAGACAATCAAAGAGATAGTATATTAATACACCCAAACTTGTAGCCATTAAAACCTGTGACCATGTTCAAAAAGTTTACCAACTTTTGTCTAGTGAAGAGGTAATGCAGAGTGAATATTAACTGGAATGCAATTTCTTTTCATTCTACATTCCCATTGATAAAAAGAGCTGCTATGTTACATTATATATTGTTCTGTCTCAGGTAATAGTTTATTGGATTAATAGAGGTCTCTGGACCCAAGTGGGCCAATGAGACTCATCTTTGAGAATTGTACAAGACAGCAAGATGAGTCTTTCTCTGGATGGCTTGACCAGAACATCTGTGGCTCAAGAACTACTGGCAACCATGATCTGCTAGGTAACTGAGGAGAGGAAGGAGCTGGACTGCTGTGAAGAAGAAAGACAAAGAAGAGATATGAAGGGGGATGATTGTTTGGGTTCCCTATAGCCCTTAGATACTGCTTCTATTCCTATGGCCCATTACGCCAACTTTGGATTCCATGAGAAGCCCTAATATGCTTTTCCTTTTTTGCTTAAGCTCACAATATTAGCTTCTATCACTCACAGGTCAGAATAACTTGAACTATTGCACGAGAGGAACCCCCACTGGTGGTAATGATTGTTTAATCAGGAATTTCAAGCTTTGTTCCTCCCCCTGCTTTCCTTTAGATACCTTTTTCATATTGACATGTAATTTATTTATTTTTTGTTTTATGGTTATTGTTTTTATGGCTTATGTTAGAAATCTTTTTCTATCTCCAAGTTATATTATCTTTTCCTCTAAAAGCTTTATAGATTTAGCGTTTACATTTAGATATATAATCCATTGCAACTGAATTCTATATATGGTGTGAGGTATGGATCAAGGCTTTTTATATGTTTGTTTGTTTTATTTCTATATGATATCTAGTTATTCTAGCACCACTTATTGAAAATACTTTTGCACATCAGGTTGCTTTGGTGGAGGTGAAAGAGGTGGGGGTGGAGAGGCCATCTGAAACTAAACTAATGAGTCAATATTAAAATAAAGAGGCAGATGTATTTTATTAATTTTCTGAATCTGTTTAAGACAATGATAGTAGCTTCTTCACTTAACAAAGGAATGTGTTAATAATTCATTCATCAGAATTGACTTCTTCCATAAACTCACATGTAATTCACCTAAAGCATATCTAATAACCAATAATCAATTTAATTTTCTGTTCCATGCTGTTGCCAGCTTATCTCTTTCCATTATTTGTATAATATGCATCTATATATGCTCCAAACATTAAAAGCAACCATGCTAAGATCTAGGCTGGGGCTGTATCCGTTAGATGGAACAGATTACATTTGTCCAAGAATATTAAATCGTCCCAATTCTTTGTACCATAACTGGAGCTTCCAATTGTATAAACCAGCTTCCAATTTATCTCATGAAAATCCAAGAGTAATAATATTATTGTATGTTTGAGTTGACCTTAAAGCATGCATGATTCTCAAAATCTATTGATTCCCAATGTGCAAGTCACAGATAACCTTCATATAAATCATCTTTATGGAACACATAAAAATGCTTAATATTTGCCAAAAGCTCTGGGATAAATGAATGAAGCAACTGTTTCATGGATTCTGACCATCCGAGGCCATGCTCAGGCCCTGCTGGGTCAGCTTGAAGGCTGAAGGCCTCAATATCCTGGCACACTGGTTATCCTTTTGTAACATAGCATTTGGCTCATTCATATCTAAGTATTTCTTTAAAAATGTACAGTAGTGGATGAAAATCTATAGTCTGGCTAATAAACGTGCATTTCCCCTCTTTCTGGAAAAATTGTCCCCAAATTATCTTGGAGAACTATACTTCCTTCACTCCCAGTCTACCTGAGTAACATTTACGGTAGCTGCACTCCCAAATCCAAGGCTGGTGAGTTAAAAAACCATAGCCCTTGACCAGAGTGATCAGTGCGGGTATTGGTACATGATACAATTTGATCTAGTCAAAGTGACATGTAGTTCTTTTGCTGGAAACTTTGAAAAAGAGAAGTACTCTTTGTGCTGAGCTTTCTATATCAGAAGAATAGAAGCCTGGAGGGACTAGCTTACTAGAGTAAAGGGAAAACCAGATTAAGAACAAAATTAAGACAGAAGTTAACATAGAAGAAAGCAGAGCCAAGTGATAGTGACATTATTCGAGCAGCTAGATCTCATTATATCTATAAGCAGTCCTTGCACTGTATTTTCCAGTTTATGTATATGTTTGGTTAGGGGTGGGTGAATAAAAAATGAAACAAAACCAAACAAAATTTTCATTTTTGAGTTGGATTTCTGCCCCTTGTAGCCCAAGTTTCCTCAATTCCTGTGCATTTCTGGATCCCACCTTGTTTCTAGCAAATCTGAATTTAGGAACATGGAGCCATTTTTAATAAGCATTACATTTAATTCCTATACACACTAAAGTTTGAGATCTACTGATTTAGCCCCCTTATTTTATGGCTCAGGAAACTGAGAGTAACAAAGAGTAAGTGTCTTACTCAAGATCATTCAACAATACATATTTATTCTAAGTATGTGAGAATTATGAGTGAAAATAATCAAGATCCCCGCCTTCATGGTCATCAACAAACTAGATGGTTAGTTACAGAATCAGAACTAGAATTCATTTCAGCTCTCTTCTTCCGGGTGACTTGATTTCCCCAAGGTCATGCTCTAATACTTTTATTCCCTACTCCAAGACATTTTTTGGTCGAAAATGTGAACTATTACTAAAGGTAAATATTCTACATTTGGATAGCATTCAAAATATGTAAAAATAGGAGGCACTTTAATGATTTTAAGGTAAATGTTACTACTGCATATGGTCCGGAATTTGCAAACATTTCCATCAAAGCAATAGAGAAGAGAAAGCAACAGAAGACAGAGAAAGCAATATCTACCCTTCTCCTCAAAGTCTTGGGTAGCCAAAAGGTCTTTGAAGACTTGTATTTTGTTTAAAAGTCATGCAAAATGTTAAATTCTATTGTATATGTACCTGTTTTATTAGAAAAATAATTTCTTCCAAAATCTGTAAGAATAAATATTGAGAAATAGGAGCCATGATTATTCTTTGGCTTCGTGTACTCCTGGCACACCAGCAAGTCACCGGGAGGCACTTATTTCTACCTCACCTATACTCCAGTCAATTCATTTTCTATTCTTGTTTAGATCCCAGAATTTCTTTTCTATGAGAACACTAATGACAATAATAACATTAACAAAAACAAACAAATAAACAAAAAATAATTGTTAGTCTTTACCAAGTACTATCTATGTTGAAGCACTGTGCATCTGTTAACTCCAGGAGGCAGGTACAACTATTTTTCCCATCAAATGGATGAGTAAATTGAGACTCAAGGTCATGCAAGTAGTAACTAGTTGAACCAGGATTAGAATCCAGGCAGATTGATGCCTAAGGCTTCTTTGCCCATGTGTATTCATTGACTCTGAAGTTCACTTAAAATATTACAATTTTCCCATGTTGTTCCTTTGTATTCAAAATTCCCAGAACACATAAAATGGGTGAATTTTGTCGTATATAAATTATACTTCAAAAAAGTTGAATTAAAAAATGACGATTTGTAGTCCTAAGTTAAGAATTTAAAGACTTGCTTATTCAGTGAATTGAGTGGCTTTAAGAATATGGATGTGTCCATGGGAACATAAACCATAAGAAACCAGTCAGCATACCTTATGAAAGGATACCTAGTGTTTCTACATTTTATGGGAGTTTATGGAAGAGTGTGAGGTGTTCTTGCAGATCACAGACTGTGGAGTGGTTAACAAGTATAGTTTCAAAGCAAGAGAGGAGCTTAGAAAATTTAAGTGTTTAGTGAACTCAGTTTTTAAAAAAATTGAAAAACATTGTAAAGACAGTATTAGGCACATGGCTATGGGACAGATTGTGCTATGATATAGTCTGATGGGTAGTAATAAAGAGTTTAGGCTTTACTAAAAACATACATGAACTATACAAATGGGTCTAGTGCAGTGTTGTAGAACCTGAGCGTACAGGGTTTTAGGGTCTGGGACAGGACCCACCTAGTTAGCTTGCCTTCCTTTACAACATGGCAGGTCAGTGAGCTTAATCTTAGACAATAGACATTCTGATGCTGTGCAGATCTCTGTGTTCTGCATGGAATGATTTATGTATTTTTAAAAAACAGTAAAATTTTCATAGATACAGAAAAGTTATATATGATCAATATAAGATCATTGTTCTCTTGAAAAAGAAACACCCTAGCAAAGGATGAGTATGGCATAAAGAGCACTCAAAAGTGTGCCCATCTTCTAAAACTTTAGCTTTATTTTCTTTCATTCATTAACTCTGCAAATATTTATCAGATATCTCCTATATACTATATGGAGAGTTGTGTACTATAAAATGGGCAGGGTTATAAAGGGCTTTGTATCATTCCTCAAATGATTATGGAGTATCAGCTATAGCCTCTCAGACTTCAGACTTCCTGCACACTTTGACACCGGAGTAATTTTCTAAGATTTGATGGCATAAACTCCCATCCTTACAACTTTTAATGACTCCCTATTTCATACATGAGACTCCTAATGTGTCACATAGGAGACATTGACTGGTCGATCCTTCTCCTCATTTTGACCTGTAGATATAATACCCCCACCACACACACACACGTACTTTGAAAAATGAAAAAGTTCTCAACATTTAATAATTTGATTTTTCATATAAACTGAATTAGCAGTTTCTCTTTAGAAATTGGAAAATCTAACATTTGGCTTCATTAACATTGACCATTTCATTTAGACAGAGAATATATTCTCTAGTTCCCACCACAACTTACGGTCTCGATTTGAACTACTTTGCTCATCTATATCCATGCCTGGCCCAAGGTACATGTAAGAGTTTGAAAACCCTAATGGATGGGATAATGTCTAAACTTTAGAGCATGTCTGCAAGGTCTTTCACACTTTGGAACTGTTTAGTTTCATCCTTCAAAATGAGTTTATGTTCCAGCCATACTGAATTCCACGTAGTTCCCTAAACAGCAAGCTTTGTTCTAATCAGGGCCTTTACTGGTGCTGGTCTCTTTGCTTGACATATCCTCCCTCCATCTTCCTTTTCTGCCTAAGAGAGTCTCATTTATCCTCAAGACTTTGTTCAATCCTCTATGGCACACGCCTAAATCCTGTCAGAGTTATTTGCTTCTTCCTAAATGTTCCCATAGCACTGTGTGCCTCTATTAGCATTGCAATGAGTTTTTCTATCTGCTCAGTTGGAAAATGTATTTCTTGAAGAGGAGAACTCTTAATCATCTCCATATCCCTAATCCTTAATAGAGTCCCTGGCATCTAGTAGGTACACGCGAATATTTATTGAATGAAACACAAAGGTGGATGGATGAGTGAATGAATACTTCCAAGAGAACTTTTTGTTACAAGATTTTGAAGTTCAAAATAAGAGAAGTAATTACTCATGACCAAATTTCAAATTTTAATTATCATGACATCTTCAGATAACAATTCTTCAAAGTTCCTGTTCATTGTACCCTTTCCAGGAAAACAAGTCTTGAAAAAATAAAATGCATATAATATTAGTAAATATATAAAGAGTGACTTAAAATGATAAGATGCCACACTTTGGGCGGTGGGGGTGGGATTATAGTACAGCATTCAAAGGTTAAGTAGGTGGTGAAAAAAGTCACAGAATATCTCCCTAGAAGTTGCTGGCCTCTCTGGCAATGTTTACCCAGAAGAATGCAACATTAGGGTCACAAAGTGACAGAAAGGACTCATTTTGCTACAGGCTATCATGTTGACAAGGGTCACTACAGAGTATGGTAGTCCTTAGAGATGTGTACCATAGCTCTCTACTTTGGGGCATGAGATGGGCTGCACTATCTGGCCTCATTGTGATGATTCCAAGGAGCCACGCAACTAGTCCTAGTCAATTAGTTGTAAGCTCAAATGATGTGTGTCACTTCTGGCCATAGCATTTAAATGGAAGCATGAGATCCTCCAGAGTGATCTTAATATTTGCCATAGCCACATGATACATTCAAGATGGCAACTGTTTCATCAGCCTGGGACCCGGAATGAGGACACATGGAACAGGTCAGGTGACCTGCAGTGGGCTCATGGCATGACCGAGAAAACATCTTTTGCCGTTATAGGCCACTAAAATTGGAATGTTACTTCAGCATAACATAGGCTAAAACGTTTTGCTGAAAATGACAGAACAAAGACCAATGATTGGAAGTTTTAGGAAGATCAATTCTATATAATTTAAGAAAGTGCAATAAAGTATACAGAGATGAAATAAACTGCTTAGGATATTACTCATTCATCCACAAAATATACATTGAAGTCTACTTTGTGGTGTTCTGTAGATAAAATCCCTTCCTTTATGGTGGTAAGTGGTGAGAATTCCCCTTAACCCAAGATATTTGTGTTGATGATTCCTGAAGTTTTGACTGGACAAATAAACTTTAAAAATACCCTGCAACGTGGAGCCTCAGGATGTCTACTTACTCTGGTTTAAAAAAGAAAAAAAAAAAACAACCTATCTTCTCAAGCATTCTTTTGATTAGAACCACTTACTGATCTATTGAGTTGTCTTTTCACATTTTAATGTTATTTTCCCAGCAAATAAGTTCCTCGAAGGAAAATACTGTTTTATCTCACCTTTGCATCTTTCTCATACTACTTAGTAGACAATATTTTATTGTCTATTCTTCTAGGAAAATAATCAGTGTCAAACTAGGTATTATTATTGGCCATTTGGTATGTTTCAGATTTACTTGTCTTTCAACCATTTAAGTTAGACTTGGACTTGTTTAAAAAATCTAGGAGCACAAATGTATTACCCTAATAACTTTCATATAAAATGTCTTTTTCTTCTGCTGAAAAAAAAAAATAAATAAAAGCCTTAGCCAGTACTATTGAATTTGTGGCCAATTACAATATTTCATTAACATCTTAATTCAGTAAGTTTTAATGTATTCCTACTATGTGCCAGGGGCAAGGTTTATACAAGAGTTTATCAAGATATGTTACTTAATGCACTGTACCCTTCATTACATAATTCTGTATTATAATAGAGCCTATGATTTCTCTACAAGACTATTTGGGGAGGAAAAAAGCAAATTCAAAAGGTTGGGGCAAAATGTTCCCTCAGTTTAATGCAAGGGAGTATATCATATCACACCTTGAAGTCTGGGGTCTTAGCTGGTAACTTGGGGGAATAGATGTAAGAGTGTGCAAGGGAG
>NW_006432447.1:12201487-12203527 GCF_000325575.1 Pteropus alecto | reverse complement strand
TCGATTTCTGTTAAGCTTCATTTCAGGCTTTCAGAATTGGAGAATCAGCTGCCTGCTACAAGAAATTGCTAATAAGCAGTAATTAAAGGCAGAGAATTTATTTTTTCCATTCCAAACCTGATGTCATTCCCAGATGAAGATATTGGTACCAGTTAGGCAAGTCTGTGTTTTGGTAAATCAAGGCAGGAGGATTTGGTGTCCCCTGGGTCTTGTAGAGGCAGGAAAAAACTTGTGTTTCATTTTGTTTTGCTCATTACAATCATTTATACCTCTTTGCTTTGCTTTACAGAACCAGGAGTTGAGGTGGGCACTTGTGTCCTAAAAACGAGGGCTAGTTCTCTAAAAGAAACTTTTTGTATTCTTATGTTTTTGGAGTTGTTGTTTTTGCCTAAAATGACAACTGAAAAAGACAGATACATTCCAGTGAATTTAATACCCATTGATAGAAAAGAACTGGCAGATCAGAAAGCAGCATGAATACATGTGCTACTCTCCTTTATATAGAAAAACCACACCGAAATACAGCACAGTTGATGTGTTTGTTACCAGGGCTTGAAAGTAGAATCAACCACTGTGTAAAAGATAAAATAAGACTGCACGGGATATCAGAATTTTCCCAGCGTGCTTTATTCATAGACATTTGACAGAGAGGACCTAAAAGAGCTTTTAGGAAAAACTGAATTCTCAGCCCAGTCACTTTCCAGGAACTTCGCTGCAAACTGTGCTCTAGGCTGGCAGGCTGGAGATCTTAGCATTCTCCCTCCTGCTTCCATAGTTTCCTTCTCTCTAAATACAATTATTTATGGGGACTTAATGAGAGAGCAAGCCTTGTGTGAAAGGCACTCAAGAAAGTGCAGCTTCTAAAAATACACTGAGGCGGCTCTGCAATTCTTATTGTTACAAACTGACGTTTTGCAGTTCAAACCACGAACCTAACAACCACACACACTCTCTCTCACTCACACACACACACACACACACACTCACATGCGCGCGCGCGAAGAAAAAAAGTAAAGACTGTTTTTTCTTTCTACAATCTCCTTAACTTTTGAGTAAACAGTAGTAATTTACTGTTGTCATACTCAATGCAGATTTCCCAAAGAGGACGCAACACAAAAACAAGACCTGTTAGCTTCCTCAGAGCTGGGGGAAGAAGGGTAGGAGGAGAGGGACAAAGTTGATGTATTTCAGTTTAGCCTTTGCCTGGGGCCTTGAACCTCCAGTCACACTGATCTTGCAGAGGTTTTCGGAGTTTCAGTCCCCTTTTGGGAAGGTTCCCTCGCCTCGGTCATTAAACCCTCATCATGTGACCACTTTGCTTCCAGCTTTTGGGAGAAACTGGACCTCAGTTTAGGAGTCTTCTTCCACTGGGTAGTAAAGAAGTACAGCTTCTGATGGGAAGATAAATAGTAAACACATGATCAGGGGCGCGGCCTGAAGGTCTGCAAGGGGCCCCCACCTCTTCCTTCCGCCACGTGTTCCACAGTTGGGGTGCAGCGCTCCTGTACCGGGTGCTGAGAGAGGCGAGAGTGGGGTGAAGAGAGATGGACAGAGAAGACTGTAAGGGAAGGAGGCCCTCTAGGAAAGATCGTCTCGACCGAATATTGACGAGAGAAAAAACTGGCCCACATGCCCCTAGCGGGGAGCGATACACCCCACGCAGGCTAGGGTGTGTGTGTGGCGGGGGGTGGGGGGGGTGCGTCGCAGCCTCTCACCTGACTTCCTCCTCTGCTGGCACACACACTACAATTACCCCCCTTGCCCCCTCCCCTCAAAAAAAAAAGCCCAGCCAAACAAGGAACGACAGGAGGAAGCCGCAGGCGGCAAGAGGAGGGGTGGGCGACGTGGGGGCCCGGGAGGTGAGGGGTAGGGTTGGCGGGCGTCGAGAACTGCGCCGCGCACCCCCAAGCACACTCCCAGGCGCCCACACTTACCCCTCGTGGCTGAGGGTCCGGTCTTCGGCACCAATCCCAGTGCGCGCCCCTCGCTCACCCTAGTCCCTCTGGCCTGCCGCCCCCCAAACCCCGGCCGGCGCGCTGG
>NW_006432447.1:12182787-12201044 GCF_000325575.1 Pteropus alecto | reverse complement strand
ATCTCCTCCCTCCCCCTTGTCTTCCTTCCCTCGGCCCCGCGCGCTCGCTAGCTCGCTCCTCGCCTTGCTCTCCCCTTTAAACGCCCACTTCGGATGGGGAAAGAAGACAACTTGAAGTCAAGTTGCAATTAACTTCCGCGGCAGCCGCAGCTTCTGCGGCGGCGGCGGCACGGGAGGCAGAAGCTGCCGCCTCGGAAGTCCGACGCCGGCGCGCCCGCCCGGGGAGCCGTTCCCGGTCTCCGGCCCGCACTCGACAGCCACGGCCGCCCCCAACGCCCATGCCTGAGTGAGTTCTGCTCCTTTACCCTCCTACACCTCACCCCCTGCTCTTGCTCTTTTATCTCCGTCTCTTTTTTTCGGAATCTATCCAAACTTCTTTGTAGCACCCATCCACCGCGCCCCGGGTTGGGGTGGCTCGGCTCCCCTCTCTGTGGGCGCCCGGAGGCGAGGATCTGCGGAGCCCCTTCTCTCACGCGCGCAGCCGGATCCCGGAGGGGTGGGCCGGTGGAGTGAGAGAGAGCACGCGGGATGGGGGACTTGAAGATGCCATTCGTTCCCTCTCAGGGTGTGGACACGCTAACACACCTGCCCGACAGACCCTGGCTGAACAAACTCCTTCAGGTCCTCAGTATGACCCCTTTTGGAAGAGAAGGGGGAGTCGAAAAGACCGAAGGAAGCACACGGGGAAAGGGAGAGCCTTTCTGTGCACCCCGGAGCCGGGCTGGCAGAAGGGTGCCGGGTGTCATAGGCTGGGGTAGTGGAAACGTTCCCCGGCCGGATCGCAAGTAAGCTCAGCATCCTTTCCCGGTCCATCTCCGCCTTCCTCCGCCATCCCCCCGCCCTCGCGGCTGTTTGGGAGCGGCGGCGGAGAGGGGCCTGGGAAGTTTGTGACAACTTCTTTCTCCATCCCGGGAACCACTCGGGCGCCGGGGCGCTCAAGTTGGAGCCGGGAGTTTGAAAGCCGCGGCACTCCACGTTTCGAACCCTCGCTGGTTGTGTTGAGATCGGTCCTGAAGCGGGTCTTGGAGTGAATGTGGGTTTGGAGTTGGGTTGGAGGCAGGAAGAGGTGCCGCCCTCTTTGCAGGGACGAAGAGTATCACAGAAGCGGTCTCGGGGTCTCCCTCCTACGGTCCTGACCCGAGCGTGGCGGTCTTCTCCGAGCGCTCCACCTCCGAGGCTCCCGGGGCGGTGGAGCCTGGGTCTGGGCAACGACAATGAGAGGAACGAAGCAGGCAGGTGGCGGGTCCGAGGAGTGACGCGCGCGTACCGGGGAAATTCACTGAGCAGGACTCTCGGGATGACCTCAGGACACCGAGAGGGGCGTAGGGCTCTTGCTGGAGGTTTTGGCCCGGACCTCCACTAGGGCGTTGCAGATTTCACTTACTAGAGTCAGCCACAGGATCGCCTCTCAAATTGCCCTGATTAGCAACTTTGACCTCTACGCCCTTCCTCGGTGAACTTTCTCAGCGGCATTCGGGATTTCCAGGCAAATGTTGTAAGACTTGGACTCCACATGGTTGTAAAAGAGACAGGGAAAACAGAAGGACGTCCTATTCTCCGGAGAGAACCTTTCCGCCCCGACTGCCTAGGGTTCCATGCTTGCATCCTTGGAGGCCAGGGGACCTGACTTTCTCAAGAGGACATAGGAGGGGGTAAGAATGAGTAAAACGCGACTGCTGCGTGTCAGGTTTTGCCCTAAGCAGTCCCCGAAATCTACAGTGTTTGCGCCGCTGACAGAGAAACTCATCCCGTTGAAACTTTATTGAAATGTACACCCTGTCTAGAGTGGATTTTCCTGAGATAGCAGAAACGTGAGATGTATTCTATAGTTAAATGTAGCAGCAAAAAGAAAGAAGAAAAAACCCATACTTTAAGACTGGAGAAAGCCAAGGTTGAGGTATTTGCTCTAGAAACCTTTAATCTGCTGTGTGGTACTAGGGCAATGATTTAGCAGCAGTTCTTTATTTCTATTGCATATTATTTTAGTAGAACAGTAGTACATTCATATACTGGCTGCTCCAGTCTGCTGGCAAACATTAGCATTCAAGCTTACATTTTTGACAAATGTGCAGACAGGAATAGCATGAATAGGCATCTTAAATATTAACAACCTAAGCATCTGTTGTGAAACAAATTTAATATATTTACTCTGTTTTTCTCACATTGTTAGAAAAGGTTATAATAAGTGCATAATTTCAACTTTAGTTAGCAGAAGTAACTGGCAGTATCTTTCACTACCTCTCCAAGTGTTTAACACAATCACTAGACATAAATACTTTAATTAACTTGGTTAGGCACATTATTAAACACACTTTAAACAATGTGTATACTGTGTAACGGGAGCAAAATATGGATCCTATTTGTGCACATTTTAAATGACTATGCATTTTATAAATATACCAAGCATGTTTATTCTTCATCTCCATTTGACACTTATTACTTCATAGTTTTTCTAATAGAAACAATATTTTAAATGTAGTGTTCAGTCATATGTAATGCATAATATGTAAACAGTAGCTATAAAATACAAAAGATTGTTAAATTTAAGTATGGCTACATGTAACAAGATTATACAAGAGAAATAAAAATCACTGCTCAATTTCGCATTCCTTTCTGAATAATGAATACAAATGATGTACGAAAAACAACAAATAGGGATTTCCCTCCTAAAGTACTAGTGCCTTAAAATGTGTGTGTCTGTGGAGGGTGGGGAAGCAAGGGAGAGAAGGGGGGAGAAAGAGAAAGAAGACCTAAAGAACTTCTAGAAGTCTGAATAGTTATTTCCAGAATCAATGCATTCCTCATTTTCCCACAAGCTGAAATATGTAATAAATAATAGTTCTTTGTATGTAAAAGTATTCAAAAGGAATGCCTTTTGTTGAGTTGTTGTAATAAATTAATATATTCTTTGGTTGATAATCTACAAAAGTAGTTCTTTTGTCTCCCAGCATCTTAACTAAATGAATATTGGCTTATTTCTGCAAAGAAGTCTGTTGCTAGCTATATGAACCTGTGACTGAATAAGATATGATATGCTGAGTGATAGTTAAGAAAAACTACATTAAGTAAGCAAAGATAAATATCTGGAGGAAATTTTTAAATTATTTTTTCGTGTGACAGGTTGTGGGTTGTAAATTAGGCCTAAAAGGTCAGGTGACAGACACCTGTTCCTCATTATTGTAAAATATCTTTTGGTTACAAACACTATTAAGCTAAACACAACATGGATATACAGTAGGGACTCTATAAAGCACTCTAATGGGTTTTCATCTGCTCTGTAAATTTCCAAAAGGGCCATACATAGATATGCCCTTTACACAAACACATAGTTTCTTCCAAGATATGTTATCTTGGATGACTCTTATTATATTAGTACCTGGGGTTGATTAAGTATATAAAATAAATGCATGTGATTAAATCAATCTTCAGATCATATCTAGACATGTAGTCGAATGCAGAAATATTTCTAAACCCCTCTTTTCTTTACAATCCATTGATTATCAGAAACTGTTCATGTTTTAAATAGAATCCTTCCTAAAATTGTCTTTTATACTTTTTAGTTAAGATGAGTTCTCATTTTAAATGATGCCATGAAATATTTTGCTTGGTACTTATATATAAGAAGAAAACTAGTTGCTATATACTGTCATAGCTTTGTGGTATATAGAAAATGGGAAGAAAACCACATTTTACATGCATGCTTTGAGGAAGGGTATCATCATTTGATCTTCAAACTTGCCACTTCTCTCAGGAGAGTTCAGTAATATTTCTGTTAGAATTGAGGAGTGTGGTTTGAGTTTTTTTTTTGGAATGATTCACCTTTAGATATTTTAGAGACCAGAATAAGCATACATACTGAGCAAACCTAAGTAGCACAAAGTTGCAAAATATTGAAGGTGCCAGTTGCCTTAATTAGCAAAGATGGAGAATTTTGAGTAAATTCTATAACTCAGATTATTAAATTCTATATTTAAATCTGTTCTTTTCTTTTTTTTTTTGGTCCTGTATTGTTTATGCTTATTATATTAAGTATTCATTTTTAGCATTTGTGATCAGATTACAGAACAGTCATTATTCTTGCTTTTCAAATTGATTTGGTTTTCAAACTCCAAAACTCTGGGATGATTTTAACAAATTGGTTTACATTTTGACAGAACAGAGTTAAGTTAATTAATAGATCAGGCACGAAAAATCATCCACGATGGGGTGTATTTTCTGGTAAAATGGAAGTTATGTTTCAGCATGATGAGCATCAGGCTTCAGTAATCTGTTCCTCGTGTGGAATGAACACTTCCTACTTCGAGCTAGCAGGCACCTACTGTTTATTTACGCTGCATTAAACTGACAGCTCAGCAATCAGAGGAAAAATATTACTTACCTTCCTGAAGTAAATACCAGTTTATAGGTTAGTGCACGTATTTATATTCCTGTCACCACTAAATAACGGCTCTGTCTCCATTTTAATATCTACCTGTGTTATAATCCAGGGCTTCAGATTCTTCCTGGTTGGGGGTAGGGGTCGAAAGGAGTTTTTCTTATCATTTCCCAGTGGCAAAACCTTAAAGAAGAGTAATTTCATCTTTTTCATTTCTGTCATGTGAGAACCAGTTGGAAGAAATGTTACTTTACATACCTCAACTATAACATCAAAATCCCCAAAGAATCTGCATGCCACTTAAAATAGTCATCTTAGAGCAACCTCAGGACAAATACGTTCAAACACATTCAAGTGTGTATTTGTTAAATTAACTTTCTAAAAAGTTCCAAATAAATTACTTAAACTCTACTTACTTAGATAATAAATTTGATAAAGTGTCTTCCCTTCCAAGTCTTAGATGGAATATTTCAGGTTTTAAATGGAGAGCTACAAATATTAGTACAAAGTGGGGCTCAATGATTGCTTGGTACTCTTGGCTTTCCTCTGAAAATATTCTTGCCTCTTTTCTTAATCTGTCAACCTTAAGATAAGGGAAATTTCAACTTTTTTATAATAATAAATGCATTTTTTTAAAATTAAAAGTACCTTCTCTTTCAGACTCTTGGAAACATCAAAATACTGTTAAAGTTGAATTCTAAAATTTATGATTAACCTGAGAAAATGCTAATTTTCACTTACATTCTATAGATAGCTTTTACACTCATTGTCTACACACAGTTGTCAATCTCTAATCACATATTTATTCTATCGACATCAGAGCAGAATGTGGTCTTAATACAGCATATAAATCGAATCTGTTACACAAGGTTCTTCTGCTTCACTATATCAAAGAAAAAGTGTCTACTATGGTAATTTAAATATCATTCCTAAGTGCTATTCTCAATGGTAAGTCTATTTCAACTTGATGTCTTCATAGAGTGTGATCAACACATTAACACACATTATTTAGTACTTTTGAACTTATGCCAATGGTACCTTTTGCTGTTTATTTCTTTAAAGTCTTTTTTAAGATCAGATATTTCATTTCAGAGTAAATAGATACAGATTGTGTGTATATATATTCGGGGTGAGATTTAGTAGCGTAGCTTTTCTCCAGCATATTGGCCTATTTTTATTCTTTCAAGTTATTTGGTATCACTTCCACAGTTGTTGCTGTCTGAGAGTTTCTAATAGAAATTCTAATCACTTCTTTCAATGGACTTTCAAGGATATAATTCAGTTTATGTGGTGATCTAGTTTAGTTATTAGAGATGAAAATTAGTTAACTAGTATCCCAGCATTTATATCTCTAGATTCTGCTGAAATGTATTTAGTTATTTGACATTTGGTAGTGAAGTGTCTTGTAATCAAAAATAAGAACTAGTTCAGTTTCCAGTGGAGGAACAATCTTGCTGGATAAAACATTTAACTGTGCAATATTTTATTACATTCATCGCTCATTTTAGAAAGCGCTTATTGTTGCACAAAGTTTTGAGTACCTCGGGGTGCAGGTCCCCTGAATGAAGCTGAAATGCTTGCAGAAGATGTCAGCCTGCACCTGGTTGTGCCTTTACTAGAATGTCTGTGGACCTGCATTGGCCCCCCTCCTCTATACCCCTTCCCCCCAGGTGTGCAGGAAGTGGAGGGCGTCGTATAGGGCGAAGTGGGTGGACTCTACCCAGAGCTATGACCTGATTTGTGACGCACCCGCACCCTCAGAACTGCAGTAATGGTCCAGCTGCTTCACAGGCAACTGATAACCACCTCATTTGGAGATGCTTCTGCTTTGCTAGCAGTGCCAGAGAGAACTTCGTCATTGTCACCTCATCAAAGACTACTTTTTGAGAGCTCTCCTGTAGGGCTAGATTCAGAGAGCAGCCTCTGATATTTGGAGGGTAAGTGCCAGAAAAGTTTCTATCAATTCCATATGGAGAATCAGGGCTTCAGCCACAGGGAGAGATAAGCATGTAATGCCCGGGGGAGGTCTCTGTGTTGGGATGTTGCTTTTTCTCAGCTAGAGATGATTTGAGACCAGATACCAACAAAAATTCTTCAGTGGTCATCCTTCTTTGGGTGGTAAAATATGTAAGAAGCTCCCATGAGAAGTTATTAGACCATCTTTCCTCGAGATGGTAAAAGAAAAGGGAATTCTTTAGATGCAGTTTTCCAGGAAGCCAGGCATATAGTAAACTTGATTGCTAAGGTTCCTTTCTAGTCTTACTCAATGGTTTCTGATGTGCCGTTAAGAGCATATAAATGAGAATTTTGCCATTTAATGTTTATCATGTTCAGGACTTTAAGGTAAAGGAGATTTTATTTTATAAATATTTTATCGTAATAATTGTTATAAATAAAATAGAACCCAGTGTACACAGATATCTTTTGAAATGGAGATAGTCTTGAATATAGCACATCCATAATTAGCTGTTTGATGTTGAATGCAATTGAGTTTTCCTGTTCCAGTGAACCAGACAATGGAAATCATTAGAGATTAACAGGGCGATGTGATTCTTGATAGAGCTAACCTTTCTTTTCCCATTCAAACATTTTTTTTCAGTGAATGAGGTACTAAACTAAAATGCTTATACCTTTAAACTTTAAAAGAATGTACAGAATTGATAAAATAATCCAAGTGTTTCCCATTGTATTTTCACTAATTAAAATGATGCCTAGATAACCCTGTTGAATGTTAGGTTTCTCCAGACTATGGAGGAAAGAATGATATTTTAATAACTGCTTTATAAAACAAATCTTAGAGGTGGGCTCTCTTTTGGGAGTTTTAAGAAGACTCAACAACAATTTAGAACAGTACCTTAAAAGTTAAAAAATGACAGCCTTACTTTGTATGCAGTCATTGTATTTTGATAATACTGTATGCTTATTAGTGTTATTAGAGCAGTAGACAGTTAATTATAGCCTTTTCTGAGACAGGTTAACTGTATATTAACAGTCAATGTTAAAAAAAAAAAAAAGAATGATGTATACGCTTACATACAAGCTTCTGCTTGCTCGACTCTTAAAAATATCCTTTTAGAATGTTTGTAGTCACATTTTGGTCCAGAATCATCAAAAATGTTTTCTATTAAAACAACTTAATTTTAAAACTTTTCACTGGGATGTAAAATTTTCTTCCTGTTTTTTTTTCCCCCTTTTTTTATAGTTAGCATTGGCTTGATCACTTTTGCTAGTAGCATTAGAAATTGTTCCTCAGCAGTTTTATCTTTCCCAGGTTGTATTTTGAGATGCCCACATTTTCTTGTTTTCTGATAACTTTGGCCAGCATACACCATCAAAAGCTTATTGAGTTGTTTTATTTAGCACCTCTTCATACTTCTCCCTCCCCTCCTTTTTTTTTTCGTGGAATCAGTTTAGCCATTGTTCCTTCATCTAAATTATGTTTTCTTAAAATTCTCTATAACCTGATATTTAAGATACATTTGAGCAGCGGATTACAGTGGTACCTCTAAGACTATTTCATTTTCCAAGTTTCAAACCTGGGTCTTTGCTTTGGCTTTTGGCATGGCAGAACAATGGGTGACTGAAACCAGAGGAGTTTGAAGCTGGACTTAGCCTTAGACAGGTCTATCAAATTGGTTAACTCTTTGAATTTCCTTGGTTAATTTGGATATGTAGACCTTGTAACTTTGTAATATAAAACTTAAAAATGCACTAATATCTCACTTTATGAATTTTTATGTGCAGCTTATATTTATTTCTCTAAAGTATTAAACTATAAAAAAGAAATTCACAGTAGCAATGGGGTCTGTTTTACCCTCATTATCTGACCTCAAGGATGAGGTGAAGTATCTCTACTCAGGTTCATGGTCCTTTGGTGTTTGATAACAAATTGTATTAGAGACAATACAGAGCACTCCCCTAGGTCCTTGCAGTTAGGGCACCATGTAATGGTCTTTCTGATATGCTGGGACCAAAAATACTGTGGACCAGTGGCCCAAGGCTGATCGATCTCCACCTATTCTTTTCTACAATAATGATTTTTTTTTTCAGGGTCCTATTGAATAAATATCAGCCATAATTACTGTATAAAAAGATATTTTTTCTTATAGCTATGCACATTTTTTTTTAATGTTTTAAGATTTAGGGTATTTATATTAATGAAGATTCCACTCCATTTCTTAAAATTAATCCTAGAGTTCCAGTAGGGTTGTGTTAGCTGAATCTAAAACATTCTGAAAAGTTCCAGGCATTCTATGAAAGTGATCTAAAAAACACACTTCCTCTTTAAATTTATTTTCTTTTAAAAAACATGTATGGGGCTATTTGCAAGACAATCCTATTTAGTTACAGAAAGGAAAGTATTCTTAAACGGTATACTGCTGTGTGACCTATTACATTATCATACACATTCTGTCTCTTTAAAAACAGTCTCCTCTATTTGCCCTATTAATTGTTGATATGTTGCCATCCACGAGACAAAAATTAGAGCTGTAATTAAATAATCATGTGATGCTCCTTAGTGCCAGTGAGAGCAAACTCATTTTTCCAGGCCCTGATGGTCACTGATTATTGTATTACTACTGGCTTGCTTTATTTTTTTTAATGATTCGCTATCTGTAGATTACCTAACTACTGTCCTTCTTTTCAAAATTAAAGAAAGTAGAGAACATTCAGCCAGTTAATTGGCTAGAGGTCCTCAGGGATGTAAGGTAGACATACATTTTTTTTTTGCTTTTGGTCACCTGGTAGGTTCTTTGGGGAGGCTACATCAGTGGTGTGGTTGCCTGCCATTTAATTTACACTGGTGTTTTGGCTGGGATGGAGGCATATGGGGAATGCCAGGAGAATTACAAAAGGAGCCGGGTATTAAAATTCAGAAATGATTAAAATTGAAATAAAAGGATGCTGTTTCTTTGCCAGTACTCTGGCAGTCATAATGACACATAGAGATTAGTTTCCACCTTCATCTTTTCCTTCTTTCTCATTTCCTCTTGTTTATTGTTGACACATTTTCCTTATGTCTGTCTCCTGTCTCTGTATCTTTTTGCACCATTATGCATTCCTACTTCTCCCTCTTTCCTTAAGCATGGAGAAGCCTACTTAACCTTTTTATAACAATAACAGAATAGGTTATTAATATTTAATATGCACATGATTAAAATTTCTCTCCTTTAAACATAGGTCAGCTGTATTATTATTAACCAGCATGTAATTTTTCATTTAAAATATTCTTATTCTGCCCTTGCTGCTTCTGAAATGTGGTCTACTTTAGTAATGATTTAATACATAATGTTTAGAAAACTGTGGTCGGCTAGTGAGAAAAGAACTTACCAGTCATGGATAATCAATTATGCATGAATTCAAATGTAACAGATGGAATCTGGTGAGTTAAAGTTTCTCTTTGCCTTAGTGAGTTTTTTTTTTTTTTATATTTGTTTGTTTGACACCTGTCTCATATATAGATAAACATCTAATGTAGCACGTGAGAAATTTCTGTATATCTTTATATTCTCATTGAGTGAACTTGATTTTTAAAATTAAATTTAAGGGCAGAGAATTTTTTATGTGATCTTAAAAATGATCAGATTCTTTTCCATCACTTTATAGATTTGGAACCTAATCTTGCTTGACTTATGAAGGTTCACTCAGCCAGCTAGTAGAGGAAGGAGCAAGACCCAAACCTAAGTTTTCTACCTTTTCTCCGCTACTTTTCCCACTATGTCATTTATTTTCTTTCGTGGGAGTTGCTTAATAATAGAGGTACTATGCTAACTCTGGGTTTTAAAGAATTTCTAATGAAAACTATGATAGACTAGTTTTAAATTGTGTAATATTCTCTTGTATGACATGCAAGTAGTATCTATGAACACATATTATTCTATATTTATATTATATACACATTTATTCATGTTTGGATGTTGACCAAACAATTGGATTTCCCAAATCTATAGAGAATGCCTCAAGATTTGGTTTATATCCTAAACGGCGGCATATGCTATCCACAAAGATGCCTTTACACTTGCTTGTAGTGTTGCACATTCTTAGTGACAAAACCCCTTTGTGCAAAGCAAACTAAAAAGTAATTTTTGAGAGCCCTGATATCTTCATGAAGATACACGTTTGATTTTCATTAAATATAGTGTGACTATGTAGTGCTTTTTCAGTTGTAGCAATAATAGAAGAGAGGGTATTGTCCATCTTTAAAGAAATACAGACTCAAAACAGTTACAAGATGGTCCCCATCAAAATTTTTCATAAATATGCTGTTTGTTTCTTCCCCAAGTGTATTTATATATATTAAAAAACAATACAAAAAATAGTCTTTACAGAATAAATAAAAAGTGATTTAAAAAATAGCCTCAAGGCTCACTAGTTCTGTTTTTAAAATCATACAGTAGAATTATTTATCAACTTTTTGCTTCATATCAGCTGGAAATTTGCATGTATATTTATAGCTCATGTCAGTTATTTAATGAATTAAATTCCACAATAAACACGTTAATAAAGAGTCACCTGCAAAACAGGTAACGATATGCTCTAGCTGCAGCTGTACTATAAAACTATTTTTTTGGTATTTTATTTATGCTTTTGCATGTAACATATGTAATTTTAATTTTGTTTCACTATGTATTCATATTCCTTAATCATGCTTCAGAAAAAAATATATTTGTAGGTAGGAACTTCAATAAGATATAATCTATACATGAATATCCAATACATTAAAAACCCCATCATTAATATAAAAGTCTCCAATATAAAATAAATGTAAAATCAGTAAGAATAGATGATAAGAAACAATATAGATAATATATTATAGAAAAAGATAACATTATAAAGTATTGCATGCAGAAGTAAGTATTTTAATCCTAATTACTATCACTAAAAAGTGACTGATAAAGTTAAATTTGAAAAAGTTTTGGTTTTTGATAACAAAAATTATAATTCTACTTTAAAAATAGAATCTAAAGCCTTTACGCAGATATAATTTATAAGTTATTACACTGACTACATTTATACAGTTGTTACACATCTGTGGCTGTACTGCATGTAAATGTTCGACATTCTAAGTACTGTTAAATTGAAAGGGTCTACTATTTCATGAGTATAGTTAATTTTTACTCATTCGAAATACATGCAGGAAGAATTTTTGGACTTAAGGTACTCTTATTTGTTTTTGTTTATGCGTCTTTCTCTTCTTTTGCTGAGGTACAATAGTATAGAATAAAACCTGAAAAGAGAACCATTTTCTTGCATCAGAGGACCATCAGATTACCTACCCTGGGTGGGGTCTTGGTCTCTAATTACCAATGCATGTTAATTATCCTTGGGTCAGGTATTCAGCGTATGAATTAATTATCTAGCATGGACAAGACTGTGGCATTTGGCTGGTAAAGACAGAGCAATGGAAGGTTGGCAGTGAGGATGGGGTTGTTCCAGTGTGTTGTAGCTTATTGTTTTTCTACTTGTCATGATATTTTCATGATAATATCTATCTGCCAATATTAGGAATAGGTAAAAGATCGTTTTGCTTTTTTTTTTTTTTTTTTGGTTTAAAATATTTTTATTGTGATAATAGATATATAACAAAATGTCATTCTGACAATTTTTAAGTGTACAATTCAGTGGCATTAATTACATTCACACTGTTTTGCAGCCATCACCACAATATGCTTCCAAAATTTTTGTCTTCCCACATAGAATGTACTTTACTTTTGAATTAAACTTCTCCCTCACTTTAACAAATCTCAAACATTATAATCATATTAAATCATCTTCCAGACCTGATGTAGTTGTTTCTGGTGGCGGCTTTCCTTCCTGATGGACAATTTCTGTCCAGTGACTATGGCAATGGGCAGGGCAGTACAATATCAGATACTGCCTTTGGCTGATACTCCCCCAAAATGATCGGGACTAGGATTCAGGTTCATTGTAACTCCAAACTGTTTCTCCCTCCAATTAAGTCAGGAAAGATTAGTAAGAATATTCATATCCTATCACTAAGAAGATTTGGTTGATATGTCTTGGCTAAAGGTTGATTGCTGTTTGACTTTGTTGGAATTAAAAATTCTCGGAGCTTCCCGAGAGTACTGCATAGCACCTAGGACTGTGATGCCCGGTCACTGGCTTTTTGGTGTAGACAATGTGAATACTTTAGTTCTGCTTCAGTGCAGTGATTTAGTCTAGAAATAAGTTGAACAGTTTTCAACTGTTAAAGGAGAACCCTACTCAAGGTTGAAGTTTTCTGGGAAAAAAATCATGCTTAACTATGTTGACAAAAGAATTAGAGGAAACCGGGATGGTTTTGGCTCCAGTAAATAATAGACTGGTCTTAGAACTTTACTTCCATGTGTAATTTTGTGGTTAGTTGCTTATGTCTGTGATGATAAATCATATACCTACACAGGATTTCTGGCACCCTCGTAAATCTCAAGCAAGTGCCCAAATGCTAATCTATCATGGTTCCTCAAACAATATAGCTTTAATTAACAAATCAGTGATCTAATAGCTTGCCCCCCACCTTTTTTTGTTGGAAACAAGTGGCTTGCCTGCACATACATTCCTTAAATTTGGGGTGAGTGCTGGTTCCTAGAACGGCCTTAACTTTTCCAAGTAACCTCATGATTTGGTTAAAAGCCCCAATTGAGGATGTCCTAGCAGGTATATTTGATTGCTTATATCCAAAACGCTGCCTAAACCAGTGGATGCCAAAATTGGCTGTACGTTGGAATCACCAAATGCCGGGCTCCCACCCTCATTCTGATTTAATTGCAGTGGGGTGCTGCCTGGATGTCTAAATTGTTGAAGGAGCTCCTCAAGTAATGTTTATATGCAGCACATTTGAGGAGCCAGTGAGCTAGCTTCTGATCCCAGCACCTGGCTTTACTTCCTAAGATTTCTTACAAGCACTCACTCATAAAAACTGTTCTTGGGTTCCTGTGACGGCAGGCTCTGTGAGAGACTCCAGGAATACAGACATAAATACACCCTCAAGATGCTTATGGACTTGAACTTTAGAGGGCAGTCTTGTAAATAGGGAATGCCACACTGAAGGACAGGTAGTGTGATGGAGCATCAAGAAGGAAATAACTAACAGCTGGAGAAGGCTTTAGACAGGAGAGGTGCAACCAAGCTTCATGTTAAAAGTATGTGGCAGAGAGAGGTCCCCAGGTAAAAAGAGGAGGAAGGGTACTCTAGAATCCATTTGGGGGAAAAATGAGGCAACCTGAAACTCTAAGTATTTTGGTGGTGGTATATACACCGAAGGACTCAACAGCCATCACAGAAATCCTTCTTCCCTACTCAATTTTTGGATCTAGATCTAAATAGAGGTACCAGTTTTGATGGAATTATTACTATTGTGTCTAGTCAAAGTTATGATCCATACTGACATCTATGGAAGAAAAGATAGATTTAAAAAAATTTTGCCCAATAAATTCTTGCTCAAAAAAAAAGGTAAAATTTCTGGATCAAAGGCCCAGATATCTTGTCAGTTTCTAGAAGCCAACTACAATGGCTATTCATTTTTTTTATCCAGCTTTCCCCAAATTAGCATCAACATTGGCCTTTCTTTGCTTGGGTTTCATAATGACCTTTGGCGATTAAAACCATATCACAAATTATCAGTGGATATTTACGTCCACCACAATGTAAATAGGAAACAACTTTTGATCACTAGCAGTTTGGCTTTAACGGAAACCCCACTTATTAGGAAAAAAAAAACAAAAAACCTTAAGCCCCATATTTAGATTTTATTACCATTTCTCCTTTATCTCCCCTGAAACATAGTCAAGCCTTTTGCTATTATTTTCTGCAGTACACCATTATTTGTTTGGTATCTGGATGCCCTCCGAATTTGAGTAGGTACCTACATTAAAGCTTCCAAAAGAGCCTTTTCTAATGGCAACTATGATTATTTAATGTGGGGCGGGAGTGAGGATGAGGAATGACTCCGTGATTTTTAACTTCACCTATGAGGTATTTAAATGCTCCTAGAAAGCAGCGTTTGGGGTAAATGCATATTATTCCAGATGTACTGCAGGACCCTTTCAAATACAGACAAGTCTAGAAAGTCTTCTTAAATGTGTGTGCACACAAGCCTCATTGCATGCAATTTTACAGCTCTATGGGCTAATTCTAAAATGCAAAATTATTTCAATTGGACATCATTAGGATATTTGGAAGCCATTTAGCCTTTCTAAGACTCCTGACCAGAACTGGATTTATTTAGTCACTTATCTAGAGAACTTAGAAAGTTCTCTAGATAAGTGCTATCCAATAGAACTTTTTGCATTGGTGGATGTGTCCTATAATATACACTGCCCAATACCCACATGGAACTATTAAACACTTGAAATGGAACTCAATTGTAAATTTATTTTATTTCAGTTCATTCAAATTAAAATGATATAGCCACTTTCCCCACTGTTACCTCCTTTTTCACTTCTGTAATCTCTAAAAAGAATTGTCATTGCATTTAGCAGTGGAAATTGGTTGCAAGTGACACCGAGCTTTTTGCTCTCGTTTATTTATTCATAATGTAAATATTGCAACGACAATATATGAATTCCTGGTAATGCGGCAGTGAGCAAGATGATCTCTGCTCTCATAGAGCTTACAGTCCAGCATGGGAGACATTTATTTAGCAAATAATTATCCAGTTTGTTAGTTGATTAAGACTGTGATGTGACTGTTGCAAAAGAGAAATTCAGGAGGCTATGAGAGTAGAAAATGGGGGCCATACTTTCTCGTAAGATTAGTCAGAAAGTTTAATCAGAGTTTCGTTTATTCACTAAAACAAGAAAAGCATGAGGCAGCTTCCCTTCCCCAAGGTCAAGGCTGGGTCAGGCGGGCTGCAGGACCCAAGGCTCTCAGAGTAGGGCAGCTAAGTGTGCTGTGCCATGACCTCCAAAGATGTGGGGTCTGTCTGATTAAGCTGCATGCATGCATACACATACTGCAAACCTGAACTTGAGCAAATAGATTCTGTCCTAAACTATGCAGTTGTGATGATGTCAGTCACAGATAAGATGTGAGAAGAAGGGTGCAAATGTTTACAGGATATTGCATTTCCTTTCCAATGTATGTTTTGACAAAGTTGTTTGGGCTCCAACCCCAGTTTTTTGCTCTCTGCTCTTATAAATTTGTATTTGGTCTCTTGAAGAAATGATGTGGAAATCAGTCCTGACATCCCAGACAGACAAAATGGGACACATGACAGCAAAACATGTGGCTCAAATAGACATCCTTATATGGCCAACACAGACCACATTCCCAGAAATTCATATATGGAAAACACCACCTGCAGCTAAAGCCAAAAAACAAAGAGTTGACACAACGAAAAGAGCAATATGCTACGTAAATTGTGCTGCTTTAAGAATGTAGAGAGATAGCCAACTGTATTTGAATTTAAAAAGATGAAAAAAAATGTCCTTAGAAAGTGCTATGGTGGTAAGCATTGCTTTGCTTACATAGTCATTGGCTGAGTTGCCATATCTTAAAAGCGTTCAAATTCTAAATGCTTTCTCTGTTTATTACAAATGTATGTGCTATTCAGAACTCTGAATGTGTTTTAATGCTTTAGGATATCTGCCTGCATATTTATCTTAATACGATGCCATCTGAAACATGTAGTCCTTTCATTATTAAGTTTTTTTTAAAAAAACCTCGTATATCTGCTACTGTTTTATCTTTGCTACCCTTTTTGTAGCCAGTCTCAATGCCTTCTCATGTGATAAAAAATTGATGCACTCTGTTTTAACTGTACATCCACATGTTAAATAGTTCGTGTATTTGACTTGCAATATTTCATGTTTCTGAGGTTTTCTATTTTGATAACTAGGTTTATAAAGTTTATTTTGTTTTAACTTTTTTCAATACTTGCTTGCATCTTTACTGCCAAATAAAAGATGCCTGTGAAAAATGAATTGATGTTTTTTCCCCCTTCGCCATGATAGTTTAGTTTATCCTCACATATGCGCAGGAAGGTAGCATTTTTCTAATTATCTTTCTTCTTTATTTTAACCTGGGTTTACACTGACCAATGAATGCTCAGTGGCTATAATGAGTATTCTAAAGAGTAGATAATTTATAGCAATTAAGTTTATCAGTGTACTATATGACTTGGAGGGTATAAACCTCCGTGTGCCGCTTTACTTATGTCATTTCTTATAATCATATAGTTCTGAAATAAAGGATGTGCTTGAGGGAAAATTAGTATGTATACGTGATTAACAGATTCATAATTGTACTATATCATTAGCCTTTATAATAAAGTCATTATTAGGTGTCTTTATCCTCATTTATTCTGTTTATCATTTTTCTGAGGCCATGTCCATCCTTATTACACACTTTAATGTCTTGTGTTTGAGAATTAGTTTGTAATTCCTGGATAAAAGGTACTATTCAAATTTAAAGATTACTATTTTAATTCCCACATTACATTAGCATTGGCTAGGTCATTAGGAGGCTAAGGCAATCAGGAAGCTTTTTGTCTAATTTATTTGTGTAAATAATGGGATAAACATATAATATTTTATTCCAATGTGTCTTAATATTGATATTTTCAGTAACCCTTTTTTAGTAGTCTTTTCTCCTTGCTCAAATTTTGTCTTTTTTTTGAAAAAACATTCAACGCTGGTGAAGTTGCATGGATAATTTTTTGTAGTCTGTTATAATTTTTTTAAATTTGTTTATGTTGCTATTTTTGTAAATTTGTACAGTGTGACACTAGAATGCACTTGTCCCAAATGAAAACCAGGCAAGTTTCAGGGAAATATGTCAGGCATCACCAGTTTGAAGCAACTATTAAAATATACATCTTGGAAATCCCCAACTTATCATGTTGCAAAAATCACTGTCATTTTAGAGATAATCGATTGCTATCTGTTGTTCTTTTAAATATTTCCTCATTGATTTCATCTTATAGTTTAAAATATCCTTCTCCATTTTTCCCCACATTCGACTTTTAAAAAATATGATATCATTTGGAGTTTTTAGTAAACGTTACCTTATATTTATTTTCTTGTTTGTGATGCTGTTTTGCGTTTTATTATCACACGTTTTGTTTTGCTCAAGGCTGGGTTTATTTGTGCCAAGATTCATGGTTGCCTTCCTCGATTTTGACTAACCTTTCCGGTTTGTGGGTGAAACTTGGGTGCCATTAGAGTGATATGTTTTCATTGTGTCTCTCCTCAACTTGTCCTCCCCAAGAGGCCTTCATTTCCTATACTTTATCTTCTGCTTTACCTTCTGCTTTTCTTAGATTTCCAATGTCAACAGTGTCTCTAAGAGGGCATTGGTAGATTTAAAGAGCTTAATTTGCATATTTCCCTCTTATCTCAGTACTTGTGCTAACTTGTTGCTTTTTTATGTGTAACAAAATGTTTATCTGACCGATTTTTCTCTTTTTCCCTACTAGTGTATTCTGAAAAATAATTCTTACATTTTGTTGTTGTTGTTTAATGATTAACTGTCTTCAGGACTGAGACGTTACTACTAAAACCTAGACAATAAACATTGCATCTCTTTTTTGGGTGAGATTATAACGTTCTTCGTTTTTATAGGAATTACATTTAATAGATTATCTGAATTAGAGGATCATACTTATGTGCTAATGACCATTTATTTAACTGGGTAACCTACCCTAGATGACAGAAACATTTATTGCTGACGACAGATGTACTTACCCACTCAAACTTTCCTGTTTTTCGCTCAGTGTAAATTGGTTTAAAAATGGTTGCCTCTTTTCCTTTTTAATAACAAGTCAGGTCTCTTTCAATTGACCCAAATTTTGTTTAACTCCGCCACTATGGGCCACGTATTTCTTCTTCCAATGTGTTCTATAGCTCAGAAGTGAGGGAGTTTTGAACTTACCTTTGACTCG
>NW_006432447.1:12182401-12182760 GCF_000325575.1 Pteropus alecto | reverse complement strand
TTTTTTAAACATTGGCTCTAAATAGTTTAGGATTCCTTCTCCTTGGAGGATATATATTCGTGAGAGCATTTTAAGGATCCTGGCCTTTACTCCTCTGCAAACATTTCTGCACCCTCTGAGCTTCTCGGGAGAGCTCTCCGTCCCGATTGTCCCCTTCATCCAGTTCCCGAAGTCCCCTTACCTCGGTATTCTACGCCTGTCACCTGCGTGTCCGGGCCCCTCTCCCGCGGGGCCGGTGCGCCCTCCCCGCCTCGCCTGTCCCTTGGGTGCCCGCCTGCGACGCTCCCGACCTATTCCTTTTTGTGGCTTTTGTGGCGTGTGGGTGGTTGGTTGGCTTTTCCCCTGGCCCTCGCCCACTC
>NW_006432447.1:12182034-12182267 GCF_000325575.1 Pteropus alecto | reverse complement strand
CTGGGGAAGCCCCCTCTCCTCCCCCCTGCGCCCTCCCCCGCGCGCCTGGCGGCGGCCGGAGCTAACCCTCGCGCAGCGCCCTGTTATTCTGGGTATTGTGTGTAATAAATGTCGGGCCGCCTCACTCTAATCAAGCTCATTACAAATTCTTGCGCGCCTGGGGCCGGAAATCGTGCGCTCTCCCCCCCGCCCCCCCTTCCCCTCACTCATTCACTAGTTACTTGTCTTTCTGC